>NC_066867.1:24521950-24821950 GCF_025177605.1 Cucumis melo | reverse complement strand
TAGACGTACTAAAGTTTGAAACTTTGATCTCAAACAACTCTCATTAATTTTTGATGTTAGAGATGGGAATAAATGGTAAATGTGCTTAAATTACAAATAAAAGGGGAAGACGGAGATAAAGTAAATATGCAAAAGAAAAAGAAAAAGGTATGTAGAAAAAGATAAATTTACAAGAGATGATTAATGGGATTTTGTTTGGTAGTCAACATCAAAGTGTCAAATGAAGAAAAGTTAGTTCAGGCAAATAATTCAGACCCATCAATGGGCATTTAAAGACTCATAAGACGTCAAAACTTAATTATGGCAAATAAAGACATACACAATTACTTCTCCACACTCCCAAAGCCTCTTTCTCTCCCTCTTGGGTCCCCCACTTGGTTAGCTGTTTTTCTTGTAGTACTGCTCCACTCTTTTCTGAATTTTATTTTGATTACTCTTCTATCATACATCAAATTCTTCAACACATCCGGTTTGTTTGATAACGTAATCATATTGTTATCTTAAAAGTCGTGAGATTGCTTGTAATCATATTTTTGTTGTCTATCCAATTAAAAAAAACTTATATATTATCATATTTGATTCTTAGCTAGATTGTTTGGTTCTCATACTTATAGGTAAATTTAACAGGCAGTACTTTTCTCGTGCAACATTTGAATTTGGGTTCAGTCTCATGCTTTTTTTTTTTTCTGAAAACTAGGGAAGAGGTTTGGAAAAGATGTGATGTTAGGTTGATTGAGAAATTAAGTTCATGCATGCATGCATGCATGAGGTTTTAGGTGGAGAGGAGAGGTAGGGATTGATTTTGGTGAAAAAGTACACATCAAATTTTTTAATGAAGTGACAAAACAATGTTTAAAGTATATTAATTAATGATCAAATGATGATAATGAGAATGTGAAGTCCCAACAATTTTCAAGTCAAAAGAGAGGAAGCTATACTTTTAAACTTATATATAAATATATATATATATATATATATATATTGTTTACAAAATCTCTTGTATTGACATATGTTGAGTTCTACTCCATCCATTAATCTTAAATAATTCTAACTGTAATCATATTTATTATAAAAAATTCGTATTTTTTTTCTGTTCTGTACATTTGTTGAGAAACTAAACTTTTTTTTGTCATATTAACTCCAAGTTTCGTAATTTGCATTCATCTTTTTAAATATTATAATTTTTTAGGTTAATTTAATGGATAGTACATTCAAAGTTAATAATAAAGCATGTAACAATATTTGAAAATGATCGTAAATATAGTTATAATTGACAAACTCTTATTGGTGATAGACCAACAAATTTCTATTAACAATTTGGTTTATTATTGATAGACATTTGAAAATCGGAGCTAAATTTTTGGGTATATTTACATATTCTTTTATATTGTACTATACCTATTGATATTTTAGATTTGATTGCTTATATTTGTTGTGAGGTTTGTTGAGAAGAGGAGAGTAGAAGAAGAAGTGGGCATTTGGTGGGTCATTGAAGCATATGAAATGATGGCTTCAAAAATCTATGATATGAGAAAATAAGGGAAGAACAAAACAAGATACAAGTGGTGTGTGTGAAAGAAGGAAAGAAGGAAACAAATGAAATTTTGGTAACCAAAAATTGAAAGATATCGACAACTCTCTTTCAATGACTTGTAATTGTCTTGCAATTACTCTTTTTCCTAAAGGACATGAAAACAAAATAATGCCACTGACATCCTCTTTTTTCTTTTCTTTCACAATTTCATCTTTATCTAATTATAACTTCTTGATTTCATAGTCAAAATAGATGTAGAGTTTCATTCAAAATACTGAGGTTCAAAATTTCACCTACAACATAAACTAAGACATCGTTCACCCTACAATTTTTTGTTTCATTTGGCAGTCATCATTATTTTTTTTATTATTTTTTTAAATTAAAGCTATAAATATTATTTTTTCCACCTCCAAATTTCTTCATTTGTTATCTACTTTTTACTTTAAACGAAGCCAAAATTTAAAAACTAAATAACGTAGTTTTAAAAAAGTTGTTTATGTTTTTGAAATTTAACTAAAAATTAAACCATTTAATATAGGGATCTTTTAAAAAATATAGCAAAGCGACAATGTTTACACCGTATAGAACACTTCCGAAAATGAAAAGTTCCCACAGGCCCACAATGGAAAATACTAAAAATGAAAAGTTCCCACACGCCCACAATGGAAAATACTAAAAATGTCCCGTCAACAACGCGCGTAATATACTTGGTACACAATCGTTTAAATTTGGCTATTGTTTGGTACACGATCGTTTAGATTTGACCGTTTATAGATTTGGATAGCCAAATCTAAAAGATTTATTTTTTCAATTCTATCGTTTAATTTGGTTACACAATCGTTTAGTTTGGTTATACGATCGTTTAGATTTGGTTAGAGGACCGTTTAGATTCGGTCGTTTATATTTGGCTACGCGATCCCCAAATCTAAATGATTTCTTTTTTGCAAAATTTAGTACACGATTGTTTATTTTTTCAAGATTATTTGGTATACGATCGTTTAAATTTGGCCAAACAAAAATTTTTAAGATTCTTTTGGTACATGATCGTTTATTTTTTCAAGGTTCTTTGGTACCAACCGTTTAGATTTGGCTAAACGATTTTTTTTAATTCTTTTGTAGATGATCGTTTAGATTTGGCTACTTCATTTTTTTTCAAGATTCTTTATACACGATCTTTTAGATATAGTTATCATAATCTAAACGACGTAAAAAAAAGGAAGGAAAAGAAAAAAGACGATGGAAAGAAATCACAACAAAAAAACGAAGAGAAAAAGGAAAAAGACGTTAGAAAGAAATCAGATTTGGTTACTCAAATCTAAATGACATGAAAAAATAAGAGAAAAAAAAAAGAAAGACGATGGAAAGAAATTGTAGAAAAAAAAGAAGAGGAAAGGAAGAAAGATCGATAGAAAAAAATAGCAGCGGATGAGAGAAGAAAGATGGAAGGGCAAACCTGAAATATTTAAAAAATAATTAACTTTATGCATTTTGTTACATGGACCGTAAATATTTTAGTAGTTTGTTATATTTATGAAAATTTATCTTTTATCTAATTAAAGATTAGTTCTAACTTCTAAGAGATTGTTTGGGCCAACTTTAAGTTAGTGCACTGAGCTCTTCTTGTGAACTCTAATGTTTGGGGTTTTAATTATATAAATATTAAGAGAAAACACATTAGATATGATTTTATACAAATATTTCAAAATTTTTTTATCTTCTTAAATAATATTTTGAGGTTTTTATTGACCATTTTATCCATCATATTAATTATAAATAATATATATTTTTGAATATATATATATAATACAATACCATAATTATATTATATCACATTTATTATGTATCTTATAACTTACCTATTTAATGTATTAAATAAATAATATTTTTATCTTCATTTAATTATAGGATATTATTTATTAGAGATCCAATTTAAATATGATATAAAATTGAGTCAATTATGGTAATAATATATTAAAGAATTTCTACAAAATTAATAAATTTCTCTTGATTGAATTTCATCTGGCATCCTAATTTCACCATCTTCTTCCACCTTTCCAGTGTCTTTCGCCGATCACTTTATCCGTTTGTTTTATCTCCTTTCCGATCTCTCTCTTTGTCCTATCTTTCTTATTCCGGTAATCTATTTTAAGTTATTCCGGAGAGTGCATATTTCTTTCAGTCAAGTATATATACCACACATTTTCTTTTGTTGTGCATTGTTTTTTATATATATCGCGTAATTTGATAATTTTTGATATATACTTATTATATTTCATCAATTTTTGCATTGATTTTCATATTTCAGAAGTTAATTTGTAAAATCTTATTGTGACTGAAACTGTTTTTAATTTAGATAGATCATTATATACCCCTGTATATTTAACATAATATTAGATAACAATGTATGTGTGCATATTTTGCACTGTATTATAAGTTTGTAACAAATTTTATATTATGTAAAAGTACAAATTTATATAAAAATATAGGTATCAAAGAAAAGGAAGAGACTGAATGAAGATGGAACAATAAAAGAAGAAAAGAAGAAAATAAAGAAAAAAAGAGAAGGAAACTAAAAGAGAAAAAAAGCAAGTTAGGAGAAAGAAAGAAATAGAGAGAACTTCAAATAGATCACTAAGAGACTGAATGATATACATCATATACTGTATTATGTCTAACATCACCGAAGAAAAATAATTAGAGGAAAAATTTGATTAGAATCTTACCATAATTGAATTAAATATATACCATATTTATATAGGATATCTAATAAATGAAAATATTAAAATTTAATGAAAATAAATATATTAAATAATTAATAGTCCACTTTCCTTATTTCATTTTTTATTTCTTTAATATATTATTAATAATAAATGTGTGTAGTTTGGTCATTTGGGCTCTACATTTGTGTAAAATTGAAGTACATTAGAACAATTATGAAAAATTTGGCTACATTGGGCCCGACTTGTAATAAGGCACCCATATTTAGGCTATAGTAGTTTAAACCCTTTACTTATAATAATGTGTATTGTTAACTATTATAATCCATAATTAACTATATTATCACTCTTTTAAATCTTTTCACTACAAGAAGTGGGGAGACTCTTGACGTACAAAAATGTCGGCGAAAGTGGTAAAGACGTCGAAAAGACCTTCGGAAGAAACGCGTCGGGAGAGATTCCTGGCGCGTCACCAACAAGGCGTCGGAAATAACCTCCTCTCGACGTCTTCTTTACCGACGTCTTTAATGCGTCGGCAATAAGTAATTTCCGACGTCTAAAGTTTTGATGTCATCTATGCATCAGAAAAACTACTTCCGACGTGTTTATATCTGACGTCGTCCATGCATCAGGAATAACTATCCCCGACATGACGTTTGCAGCATATTCCCGACGTTCGTACTATGTCAGAAAATATTTTAAATATGTAATTTTTATTTATTTTCCTAAAATATTTTCCTGTAATGTTTTTCAATCGAGTCTCTATTTCTTGAAATATTCACATTCTTTTTGATCGAATTAAAGAAAATTCAAAATAAATTAGTAAATTACGAAATACAAACACAAATTCAACTAAAAATTTAATGTTCATAATACAAAAAAGTTAAAAAATGTAACAGTGTTTATAATACAAATAAAAAATATTCCTCGTTAAAAAAAAGCTCAAAGAAAGCCGTACGTTTCCTAATGAGCCTCGTACGCCATTCTACATTGTGGGTCCTACAATGATACAAAAGTGGCTAAGTTTAGTACACATATATGCATATCCTCACTGTATACTGTCATTTCAAAAACTTAAGAATAATGGAAACATATATACGTACCGCAAAGCTAGGGATCAAGTGGTGGTCCTTGCTGTGCCCGAGTCATGTCTTCTATCAGCTTCTGCATTCATTCCACTTCTAAAACTAACGCTTTGTGATTTCTTGTATATTCTTCAATCCGTTGCATAGCTTGATCAAGCTTAGCTTGTAATTGAAGCTCTACTGTGGAGTACGGACATAACGTCATGGAACTGCTCGCACTAATCGTCTTGTGGGCCTTTGGCTTGAGTCCCCAACCAAGGCCTTTTGAGTAGCCCGGTCGTCTACCTAACACTGTCTCGCATATCTCATCCCGAGAGAGTGGCTGATTACCTTCTAGGGTAGGCTGGGACTAGAGTTCTAACATTTGATGCTGCAACAAATTTAGAAACTATCTAAGTAAGTAAAAAATATATTATATATTAAAGAGGACAAATAAGAGCAGAAGTATTGGTTAAATAACTTATATGCACATCCTCCGTAGCTTGGGACACGAGCATCTCGTCTCGAATGTGTGTTTGCCGGAACAACTTCACACGGTCGACCGACTCCACTCTTTGCTCAATGAGCTCGTGCTGTCGTTATAGAAACGACTTTGACCCGCTGCTATGATTATAAGGCTGCTTCTATCTAGCAGCCTTGTTCGTCCGTGATTGCTCCTACATGAAAACAATTATATTGCTTATTTCTTATACATTTTAAAAATTGAAATCATAATTAACCATGACAAAGTAGAACAACCGGGGCGACCTCTAGGATGAACGTAGGCGGACGGGGTGACCTACTTCTACACCTACGTGTGAAATTCACATGTACCACTTGTACCTAGAAGTGAGTCGCCCCCTCCAGAACCACGTGTACCTCGGGAATTTCACATGCTTCAACTTAACCAAGAAATTCAAGGATAAAAATTCAGAACAACCGGGGTACAACTCATTACGTGTTTCATTCAATAAGTCCTGAAATATGTTTGTTGTATCTTCATCTATATTTAATGTCCACGAAGCGGGGCGGGGCAAGGCAGGGATGCCACTTTTTGTCCTTGTCCCCGTCTCCCTATTTCATTCCTTGTCCCTGCCAATTTCCCCATGGGGAACGGGGCGAGGATTCCTCGCGGGAATTTCGCGGGGATTGGGTTCCCCACATGAAAATATTTTCCATTTTGTTTTTTTTTTATAGTTTTTATCTCATTTTTCATTCCACATTTTTTTGAAATATGTATAGATTTCCAATGTTTTGTTTTCGATAGAATATTATGAAAAATTCAACTATTATAAGAAGCATGTAAAAATCCATTCATAAAACTCAAAAATTCATAAAAAAAATTCAAAGATCATCAATCAATAACTATTCTAACAAAGTGTTCAATTACACCAAAGTTTTCAAGTGAAGTTTACAAAATAACTATTCAAGGCACAAGACATATACTTTTTAGAAAATGGTAGGAAAAGGTTCACAACATAGCCAAAGTCGACCTAAGCCATCAACGAATTTTATCCACCTTTGTAGGAAATGGTTACTGAAAAAGATATTATACAAACTAGTATGGATAAATATTCAAAAAATAATAGTAATATGCAAACTTATTACTTACATCATCGTCTAAGTCTCGATCGTGAAGAACATTTTCCAACACTTTAGCATCAATAGGAGTATGCTTATCCATGTGAGTCATGTACAAGAAAAATTAGATCTCAAATCATAGTTAGTAAAAGTTTGTTAAATAATCTAAACACTAGTATTAACTCATACTTTCCCCCATAGCCAATCTTTAGTACACATCAAAGCTTCCAATAAGTTTTCATGAATTTGAGAACGATGTGGACCCACATGTCTACCATCAATACTAAATGCAGATTCAGAAGCAACAGTAGTGAAGGGAACAACTAGAACATCCTTTGCAATTTCATACAAAACATTATATTTGACTTCATTCAATTTTCACCATTGCAAAATGTTAAAGTCTTCAGTTTGCGGTAAAAGAGACTCATCCAAATAACGATCAAGCTCTGTTTTGACATTGTTAACATCATTCTCCACATTACTAACATACTCTTCAAACTTAAGGTTGCGATCTTTCCTATTAACAAGAGAAGTTTTACTACTACTTCCATCTCGCTTTGAAGTCGAATAAGATGTAGATGTAGAACGTTGAGGTTCTTCTATTGTACTTGATTTTGAACTATAAAACGTCATCAAATCACAAAAAAATTATTTAACACGTTTAATTTCTACAGTATAATGAGATCCATAGATTTGAGGAAAATAAAACTCGATCAATCTCATATTCAATCTAGGATGATCGATCTAATACTGTAGTGTTGAAATTTGTGTCCTAAAACTCATACTTTGTTATTTGATTCGTTAAAATTTATTGTTGAATGCTATAATCTTAAAACCAATAAATTAAGGTCCCGAGGCTATTTTACTGAGTTTGTCATATGTACTTGAACTTTATGTAGAGATATAAACATGGATTAAGTTCAAGTTAATAGCCCAAATGGTCTATAGTGTATGAATAAGGTTGGGTGCCTTATTCTTGATAAACACTATGGATGCAGCCCTTTCTGTAGTTAGTACAAACAATGTAATCCTGAATCGTTCATGTATAGACATGGGAGTGGGGGCGTCCTATGTAAATGGTTTGCATAAGACTGGAACCACGAAGTAGTCACTTTTAGTTATAACATCGTAAACTATAAACTGACTATTTCAATTATGATGACCTAGGTAACTTGATCTTAATCTTGAGCTAACTATGAACTTCTGTTCATTCATAGTATCCTTAGATCTGTATAGTTGAGGGCAGCTCAACATCGCTGGCCCAATAAGCCTTCCATTTTAGGGGTAAGACCGAGTGGATAGCTAGGGACATAGGGTGCAAGATGGAATTCACTCCTACCCACTTCTGGGATAGTAGATAGGTTGTTCCCTTAAGGACTGAATCCAAGTTTTGAACAAGGGGCCCCACCTTCTCATTGGTCCGAGAAGGATTTTGGTTTATAGATTGGACCTTAAACCAATTGTTCAATAGTGGATCAGTGGGTCTTAAGGAGCAAGATGTAATTTCGAGGGTAAATCGATATTTTTGATTCAGCCAAGATTACGAACAACCTGTAAAGGATCAACTTACCCATCATGGTTATATCAGGTGGACAGAAATATATCTATAGTGAGGGGAGTCCAACTAAGAGTCTTTAGTGGAATGACTCTTTAGTTAACAAATGTTGATTAACTTTGGTCTAAAAGAGTTTAGCCAGTTAATCTCAAATCGTTGGAGCCCATGATCTATAGGTCCATTAGGTTCCCCTACTAGTTCATATGGATTCAACTAAGAACAAGTATGTTGAAGTAATTCCAATTGTTCGAATAAAGATAAGGGAGAGAAACCGACAAATATATAAGATATAAGTCGGTAGAAATAAACTTTAAATTTTGTGTTTAAATATGATTTAAATAAATATGAATATAGATTCATATTTAAAAGATTGAAAAGTTTAGAAAACAGTCAAAGTTGTAAAAGTCAACATGTTGATTTTTAACTTTGAATTTTGACCGGATTTATATTCAAATATGATTTGAATTTTAGAGAAATGAATACGGATTCATACTCGAGAGGTTAGAATTATTCAAGACGGGAAAATTAGTAAAAAATCAAAAAGTTAACTTTTGGCTAAGAAAAGTTAAAGTTTTACTCTGACTTAAGTTGGTCAAATGACCAAAATACCCCTTTGAGATAGTAGGCCACGTGATTGAAGTAACGTTGTTAGTCCTGAACATGCTCGACTTTGATGTAATTCTGGGTATGAATTGGTTAGCCGCTAACCATGCCAGCATAGATTGTTCCCGTAAGGAGGTAGCGTTTAACCCTCCCTCGTTGGCCAGTTTTAAATTTAAGGGAGAAGGGTCAAGGTCGTTACCTAAGGTAATCTCAGCCATGAGAGCCAGCAAACTGCTCAGTCAGGGTACTTGGAGTATCTTAGCGAGCGTGGTGGATACTAGAGAGGTTGATGTATCCCTGTCATCGGAACCAGTGGTAAAGGACTATCCGGATGTCTTTCTAGAAGAACTTCCAGGGTTACCGCCTCACAGAGAGATTGAGTTTGCCATTGAGCTGGAGCCGGGCACGGTTCCTATATCCAGGGCCCCATACAGAATGGCCCCAACAGAATTGAAAGAACTGAAAGTGCAGTTACAAGAATTACTTGATAAGGGCTTCATTTGACCGAGTGTGTCACCTTGGGGTGCGCCAGTTCTATTTGTTAAGAAGAAGGATGGATCGATGCGCCTATGCATTGACTATAGGGAGTTGAATAAGGTAACCGTTAAGAACAGATATCCCTTGCCCAGGATCGACGACCTGTTTGACCAGTTACAGGGAGCTACAGTGTTCTCTAAGATTGATCTTCGATCGGGATATCATCAGCTAAGGATTAAGGATGGTGATGTACCGAAGACGACCTTTCGTTCCAGATACGGACACTATGAGTTTATTGTGATGTCTTTTGGTTTGACGAATGCTCCGACAGTGTTTATGGACTTGATGAACAGAATGTTTAGGGAGTTCCTAGATACTTTTCTGATCGTGTTTATTGATGATATCTTGATATATTCCAAGACGGAGGTCGAGCATGAGGAACATTTACGTATGGTTCTACAAACCCTTCAGGATAATAAATTGTATGCAAAGTTCTCAAAATGTGAGTTTTGGTTGAAGCAGGTGTCCTTTCTAGGCCATGTGGTTTCTAAGGCTGGAGTTTCTGTGGATCCAGCTAAGATAGAGGCAGTCACTAGTTGGCCCCGACCTTCCACAGTCAGTGAGGTTCGTAGCTTTCTGGGTTTAGCAGGTTATTATCGACGGTTTGTGGAGAACTTTTCCTGTATAGCTACTCCTCTTACTCAATTGACCAGGAAGGGAGCTCCTTTTGTTTAGAGCAAGGCATGTGAGGACAGTTTTTAGAACCTTAAACAGAAGCTAGTTACTGCATCGGTTCTTACTGTACCTGATGGTTAAGGCAGTTTTGTGATTTACAGTGATGCTTCTAAGAAGGGTTTGGGTTGTGTATTGATGCAGCAAGGTAAGGTAGTCACTTATGCTTCTCGTATGTTGAAGAGTCATGAGCAGAATTACCCTACACACGATTTAGAGTTGGCAGCAGTGGTTTTTGCATTGAAGATATAGAGGCATTACTTGTATGGTGAAAAGATACAGATCTTCACGGATCATAAGAGCTTGAAATACTTCTTTACTTAGAAGGAATTGAATATGAGACAGCGAAGATGACTTGAGTTAGTGAAGGATTACGATTGTGAGATACTGTATCATTCAGGTAAGGCAAATGTGGTAGCTGATGATCTTAGTATAAAGGTATCACATTCAGCAGCATTTATTACCCGACATGCCCCATTGCATCGAGATCTTGAGAGGGCTGAGATTGTAGTGTCAGTAGAGGTAGTCACTATGCAGTTAGCCCAATTGACGGTACAACCGACTTTGAGGCAAAAGATCATTGATGCTTAGAGTAACGATCCTTATTTGGTTGAGAAGCGTGGCCTAGCAGAGGTAGGGCAAGCTGTTGAGTTCTCCATATCCTCTCATGGTGGACTTTTGTTTGAGAGGCGCCTCTGTGTGCCATCAGATAGTGCGGTTAAAACAGAATTATTATCTGAGGCTCACAATTCCCCATTTTCCATGCACCCGGGTAGTACGAAGATGTATCAGGACCTGAAGCGGGTTTATTGGTGGCTTAATATGAAAAGAGAGGTGGCAGAATTTGTTAGTAAATGCTTGGTGTGTCAGCATGTTAAGGCACCAAGGCAGAAACCAGCGGGTTTATTACAACCCTTGAGCGTACCGAAATGGAAGTGGGAAAACGTGTCCATGGATTTTATTATAGGACTGCCAAGAACTCTGAGGGGTTTTATAGTGATTTGGGTGGTGGTTGACAGGCTTACCAAATCAGCGCACTTCGTTCCGGGTAAATCCACCTATACCACTAGTAAGTGGGCACAGTTGTACATGTCTGAGATAGTGAGACTACATGGAGTGCCAGTGTCGATTGTTTCTGATAGAGATGCCCGTTTCACTTCCAAATTCTGGAAGGGTTTGCAGACTGCTATGGGCACGAGGTTAGACTTTAGTACAGCTTTCCATCCACAGACTGACGGTCAGATTGAGCGTCTGAACCAGGTTTTAGAGGATATGTTGCGAGCGTGTACATTGGAATTTCCAGGTAGCTGGGACTCTCACTTGCATTTGATGGAATTTGCTTATAATAACAGTTTTCAGGCTACTATTGGCATGACACCATTTGAGGCCTTGTACGGCAAATGTTGTAGATCCCCTGTTTGTTGGGGTGATGTGGGTGAGCAGAGGTTGATGGGTCTTGAGTTAGTTTAGTCTACTAACGAAGCGATACAGAAAATTAGATCACGTATGCATACCGCACAGAGCAGAAGAGTTATGTGGATGTGAGACGAAAGGATCTTGAGTTTGATGTGGGGGACAAGGTGTTCTTGAAGGTAGCACCTATGAAAGGTGTCTTACGATTTGAAAGGAGAGGAAAGTTGAGTCCCCGTTTTGTTGGGCCGTTTGAGATTCTGGAGCGAATTGGCCCTGTAGCGTATCGCTTGACGTTGCCACCATCACTCTCGGCAGTTTATGATGTGTTCCATGTTTCTATGTTGAGGAAGTACGTGCCAGATCCATCCCACGTAGTGGATTACGAGCCATTAGAGATTGATGAAAACTTGAGCTATACAAAACAACCCGTTGAGGTGCTGGCTAGGGAGGTGAAAATGTTGAGGAATAGAGAAATTCCTTTGGTTAAAGTCTTATGGCAGAATCACCGGGTCGAAGAGGCTACATGGGAGCGAGAAGATGACATGAGGTCCCGTTATCCCGAATTGTTCGAGGAATAAAACTTTCGAGGACGAAAGTTCCTTAAGGAGGGAAGAATGTAACGCCTCGAATTTTTTGAGGTAAATTTTATCATTTTATGTAAATTTTCAGAAATTTAAAACTTTGGTGTAAATTCTTGGTTGGTTTTGAAGAGGGAAAAAAAGAAATTTAGGGATATGAATTTCTTTAAATTTAATATTGTGTAAATTAATATAATAATAATATAATATTAATTATATTATTATTATTATTTATTATTATTATTATTATTATTACTATTGTTATTATTATTTTAATATATATATATATATTTTTTTTTTAAAAACCCTAGTACGCGCGCGCCCCACATCCGCTTCTCCTTCTCCTTCTTCGTCTTCAGCTTCACGAAGCCGACGCCGCCGCCGCCGCCGCCGCCGCCGCCGTCTCTCCATCCATTTCTTTTCAGCCCGCATCTCCACCTCCGTCCCCGTCTCCGACTTCGTCTCCGTCTCCATCTCTAGGGTTGTCGCCCGTCGTCGTCTCCGTCTCCGCATCGAACAGCCGTTGCGGCCGCCCCCTTTTCGATCCACCTCCCTGTCTCACACAACCATGGATCTGCCGACCGTCTCTGTCTCTACCGCAAGTGACATCCCTTCCTTAGTATGTCGTCCGGTGCAGCCCAGAAGATTCGGGCTAAATCGCAGACTGTCGCCGTGTGAAATTTTTTCCGTCGTCGCGCGCAGCCAAGGCTAGCCGTTCACGTGTGCGCCGGGTGTTTCGAGCGAGCCGCAAGCCGCTAGTTGAGCTGAGCCGCAAGTTGAGTCGAGCCAAGCCGAGCTGAGGATCGAGCCGACCCGTAAGCCGAGCTGAGCTGCGATCTAAGCCGAGCCGCAAGCTGATCCTAGCCGAGCCGAGCCGCGAACTGACCAACCCAAGCCGCGAGCCGAGCCGAGCCGATCACCTCCAAGCCAAGCCGAGCTCCATGTTCACCGAGCCACCTAAGCCTTCTTTCCTCCACTTCGGGTCACGGTGAGTCTTCGGTAAGGATTATTTTGGTGAATTTCTTAATGTTGCTATAACCAATTCGAGTTTAGATTTTTGGAGTAAGACATAGTCCTACCTTTCGTTCCTTGAATTTATTAGGGAGTTGATGCTCAAGTTCTCGGGTTCCGCGGCAGGCTTAATTGGAGATAGCTCTCCTTTACTCGGGTAAGTCAACGGATGTTTCTTAGGACCATTTAAAAATGACTCTTACTAGGGTCATCGTTTAAACCCTTGTGTTTTCGTTTAGGTGGATTTCGTTGAGCGTGGACTCGATCAAGGGGCATAACCAAGTTTCAGGTAAGGGATTTCTTACTATTGGACCTCAGATCGAGGCTAGAAACGTAGTAATCCACAGGGGATTTTATGTTGATAACAGTACTGAATGAATTGACGCATGTTTGACCAATATATATCGCTTATATGCTCTTGTCTGATTAAAGGTAGCGTGACCGCTAGTTGTAGCTTCTGTGCCATTGTGTGTAATGAGATGTTTACGGAGAGACACCGATGCCCGGATGTTTTGTGTATTATAGTTATGTTAATGGGCTACGTTGTGAACTGGAATTGTATGTCGATGGACTTTAAAGTCTTAAGGTTAGGTATGTGGTAGTCTATTGTCGGGATATTGGTTATGGAGTTATATCGTGGAAGGACTATGAGTCCAATTCTGATTTGACTAGTTGACTGGATCTAAGGAATATCACAATGATGTGTGAATTGGATACGCATATAGCAACTGAGGATATAATTGTTTAAACCTATACTATCTGACTGGCGAAGCCTATGGCGAAATTGTAATATGAACGTTGTCGGAGTGTGACTGTTGTGGACAGTTTAGTATGGACTGAGAGGTAACGGTTAGCTTCATCTATGGGGTAGTGTACCTTACTGATATGTGTATCCTTCGGGATCACTAGACTGATATGTGCATCCTCCGAGATCACTAGACTGATATGTACATCCTTCGGGATCACTAGACTGATTGGTGTATCCTTCGAGGTCACTAGACTGATACGTGCATCCTTCGGGATCATGAGACTGATGTGTGCGTTTTACGGAACCACTAGACTGTTTATGCAGGGTACCCCTGAATAGAAAGTTAACTATTTTTCCCTAACGGGCCCAGTAGTGGGTCCCTTACTGGGTATATCGTATACTCACCCTTTTTCCTCTTTATCTTTTCAGGTAAAGGTACAGCGAGGGGCAGACCAACGAGGGGCAAGAAGGATGCGTGAAGGCCATATGGACGCGTCTGGTTTTCTTTATGCTTCCACTGATGTATTTTTGTTACTCTTTATTTTCATTGTCAGATCGAGTCACGGTTAGGATATTTGGTTTTGTGATTTTGTGTTTGATGGTTTGAGCACTGTATTTTGAAATTCTCGTGAATGGGATTTAAAATAGGGCCCGAAACTGCTTTTGTAATATTATAAAACGTTTTTAATGAATCGTAACCGATCCTTTATGAGTTTGTGTGTTTTGTGGTCGAGTTTTAATACTGAGTAGTGACCCCAGCTTAGTCCGGAAAGTTGGATCGTTACAAAAATCCTAACTCAGGCCCTATCTAATTTTAAAGAAATAAAATAACAAATAAAGAATAAAATAAATGCAAACATCAAAATCTGAACTATGACATAAAGCGGAAGCAAAAGATCCTTATGGCTCTTCAAGGTCACTTTTGGTCATTCGCCAGCTTGCCTTTGCCCTTACCTCTGCCTCTGCCTGAAAATTAGAAATGGAAAGAGTGAGTATAAAATATTCAGTAAGGGACCCACTACTAGTCACGCTAGGCGCCTGTTAACTTCCTATTAGAGTCCTGAAAGTGGTACCCAAGAATTGACACGTTCCCGAACACTTCCAACATGTGATCGCGGAGGAACATAACTGGTCTTCGGTTATCCTAAAGGAACGCCTAGGACAATCTGGTCTGTAGTGTACCCAGAGGAAACACTAAGATAATCGGGCTGCGAGTGATCCCGTCGAACCACTCGAATCATGTCTATGTCAATGCCAGACTGGAGGTCCCGTCGGACTGCGCAGTCCTAAAAAGATTGTGATCCAAAAGGACACCCATGCAGGTACGACTCTAATAGGATAAGCTAACATACACCCTAACCATAACATGCACGTAACAAATCATCATCACATCATCAAGTCATATCATAACATCATGTCATATCATATCGTCATGTCATATCATATCATCATTAATTTGTCATGTCGTTATGCAATCTAGTTATCAATATGCACAACTAAAAATACACGCAACCTCTTAATTCCACTCGTAGGTCTAGTAGTCGAATCTCTTACCTGGAGATTAGCTCACAAAAGAATTTTCCTAACAGTCACAATTAAACTCCTCAATGGTCAAGTCCTAAGCACAAATGAACCCAATGACTAAAATTAATAAATTAATTATTTATTACCTAGGGTCCAATTCCACTTATCTCAACTTACCCAAAGTTGTAGAATATTTCAGATTTAGCCTTGGTTTGGGAAAATCTTCGGTTCAATCCCCTTAATGACCTATCACGAAAATAATTCCATTAACTCCATAATTAAATTTTTTAAGGTCTAAAATTCGTTATTTGATGAGAGACAACCAAAATCCAAACAAAACTTACCAAAATAAGTTAATGGCTCAAACGGCTAGGAAAACAGGGGTGGCTCGGCTAAGGCATGCGCGGCTTACGCGGGCGGCTGAAGTAGGCTCGGGTGTAGGTGCGAGTTCGGGTTCGGTTTGCAGAGAAGAGACGCGGGTCGGGTTCGGTTGTTCGGGTCGAAAGTGCGTGCGGTTTAGGTTGCGGAGAAGAGGCGTGGGTCAGGTCCGGTTGCACTGCGATGCATACACGATCGACGACTTTGAAGCGGGTCGACTACGTGATGATGACGACCGGAGAAGGTTCGTCGGCGACGCTGTCGCCCGGTAAACAACAGCGTTGCATAGATCGATTGGTTCGGGCGACACAGTTGAACTTGCAATGGCAGCTGACGGAAAGCTCAGTTGACGGCTGCGATCCACTCCTGGCGGCGATCGAGCGAATAAGGCGACGAAGATGGAATGGTTCGCGACTGGCTTCGGCTTGGTTGCGTCGAACGACTGGCTGACCGAGGCGACGGCGCAACGAAAAGGGTGGTGGGTCGCGGCAGCCGACGGTGAAAAACAAGGTGGCGGCGGTGGGTCAGGGTTAGGGTTTTTTTCTCCTTCTTGGTGAAGAAGATGATGGAGCATTAAATTCTCACATCCCAAAACCCAATTTAAATAAAAATAATTCCTTTTATTTTTATTTTACTTTATTCTCATTCCCCAAAATCTTCACACTCTCTCTTTTCATTTAAAACTCACCAAATCTCTCCTTTTTAAACCAAATAAACTATCACTATTATCTTTAACCGATAAATCAATTTTCTCTCTCTTCCACCCAATCACCTTTATCTTCAAACAAATATCTCTACAAATTTTATTATCCAAATAAAATAATTATATTATCCTCAAAACTTAATTAATTACACAACCAAAATTTAATTAATCAAGTTTTCTCAAATACATCCAATTATAACACAACTCCCAAGCACCACCACCATTAGATATTTTCTTAATGTCTAATAAAAATCCAATATTCATAAATCAATTAATTCAAAACATCCAAAATGCAATAATTACACTTAAGATAATTAAAACTAAATCATCCCAAATGTTTGGGGTGTTACAAAACTACTAAGAAATAAACTATTAGAATTGAACTAAAGGCTACCATAACTGCAAGATAACTAACACGAATCTTAACACATATTATAAAATTCTTAACACAATAGTATATAGCCATTGGCCCCATCCCCCCTCAAAATTTCAATTCAACCCCCCCTCCCCTCTAATTTTCAACCCGCCCCCCCTTTAAATATTCAATTTAACCCCTCCCCCTCTTCAAATTCAACCCACAGATTCAAAATTTCAATTCTCCAAATCAATTTCTCAAACACCCGCCTCCCTTTCAATTCAAATTCAAAATTCCCATTTCAAAAACCAAAATCTATTCCTAAACAATATCCTAAAACTAATTCATCATTAAAAATCCTAAAATTAATTTTAGAAAACTAAAACCTAAACTAACATTTTTAAAGTTTTAGGATTTTAAACTTACCTGAAATAGGGATGTGCGATGGCAGACGACGGGAGAGGGACGATTGCAGGCTCACAGCGGCAAGGGCTGAGCGTTTATCTTCTCTTCTTTTCGCCAGTGGAATCGATCTCTCTTTCTTTTTCTCTTTTGTTTCGGTTCTGTGTTTCATAGAACTGAAACAACTATTTTATAGGGGAACTCCTGACGCAACACGAAACCTTTGGGAGATCTCCTTACTCCCGATGCCATTTTTGATGAATCACTAATGGTGTCGGGATCTCTCATTACTCTTGATCCATTCCCGATGAACCAAAATAGAGTTGGGAGCTTCCCTTACTCCTGATGACGTCCCTAATGACATGTAGAATGCGTCGGAAATATTTATCTGACATAATTAATGTTTGAAAATTTCCGACTGATAGTTCCCAACGAGTGCATGCCATGTTGGGATAAGTTATTATTCCCGATGCCCTACACCCAAACATCAGAAATGTTGTCCTCTTTTCTGATGAGTCTATCAGAGCATCAGGAAAAGGTCATTCTTCTGACGAGTGAAAAGTGGCATCGGGATAATGCGTCTTTCCCAATGTTTGTTCTTCCGATGTTTTTTTTTTGAGTCGGAAGAACCTCAATTTCTTGTAGTGTTTCTTTGTTACTGTATGCATGTTGATGTTAAAAAAATGGATCAACCAGAAAATTTTTTTTACAGGGGAGATTCGTTTGAGTGCTAGTAAGATAAAAGAGGGTAAGCACGAGTGTGGTATCTAACCACACACACGCTGATGCTCAATTTAGTCTTATGTTTATGAGAAACTAAATAGTAAAGAAAATAGTAGGGCATTCAGACATATTTAGCATCTTTAGACATGGTTTTAACCAATGACCTAGGCCATTTATATGGAATGATGATTTGCAACTGATGCTCAGACTCATAACAACCCCTATTAAATTTCTTGAACTGTTAAGTTGATAAATCAATGATCAGTTACATTATCTTTACAATAGACTAATGAATGCTCCTAATGTTTCTTTTATGACACTTGTCCATTCAAAATCCAAATGGTTTCACTTTCAATCACTCAGAGGTCTTTCACTGTGGGTCTTCTAAGCTCTCCTAAGAACTGTCCTAAGGTTACTTTCTCTTATGGCTCCTTCTCCTCTCGTGAACTCCTCTTAGGAGGATAGGCACTTCCTTTTGGGGACTCATTGTAAACCCTAGGTTTAAAGACCCTTAGGACTTTCAAAAAGTTGGTAAAGAGAAAAGAGGTTGAAATTTTGTAGAAAGTGGGAAGGAAAAACTATGAAAAATTAGTTGATAGCCAAGTGACATAGTTTGAGTGTCATTATTGATGTGTTAGAATTGTTGGGTCATTGGATGAGTCTCCTGATTTGAGGAAGGAGGAAAGTTTGGAAAAGAGGCTAAGTGTCAAGTAGGTGGCCAAACAAAGAAAGAGTTGTGTTGCATGTGTTAAGTGTTTGGAGGTTAGAACATGCGACTAATTTTTTGAGAAAACCTCTAAGCACAAGGTGTTAGGCAGCCAAGGTTGTGTGAGGTATGTGGCCGAGAGATGTAGAGTGGCCAAAATAACCTCTAAAACATATAAGCTAGGTGAGATGGACTTGGTAGGCGGCCAAAGGAAATGTTGAAACCCTTTAAAATTAGCTAGGTGGTCAATATTTAAGTTGGGTTAACTTAGGCATGCAAACCTCTAAAGGTTTCCATAGGCGGCTAAAGACACTTAGGCGAGAAAGGGCAAGGTCTTGATAGGCTATTGATGCTGTGCGAAGGCCTAGGCATTGAAGCTAGGCGGCCATGAGACTCGACGAGGATGCCTTGTGCATGAGGAAGGCTTGTGCGACCAAGCAAGAAGGTTAACTTGGAGTTTTATTTGAAGACTTGGGTGTGAAATCTTATGTTGGACGAGATGTTGAGGTGAGTAGGCGTTCAAGACAGGTTGGTCAAATGGTTTACAGGTTCCCACAACATGCATAACGCAAAAATGCATCTCATTTTACGGCAACCAAAAGGTATTGTCAAAGGGTTGGCATGCACAACTCACTATACATAGGTAACTTTAGAAGAGGAGAGCTTCCAAACCACTCGTGCGTTTTGCCTTAAGCCATTTGTTAAAGTTTCCAAATTGAGTGTAAATTCAGAGTAGGGTCACCAAATCAAAACTAGGCGAGGAGAGCAAGGCTTGAGTGCAAGAAAGGGAGCAAGGTCATTTTCGGAGGAATTTTGAGTAGTCTTGAGTTTCAGAAGACTACAAGATGCATTTCTTAGAGTTTTAAGCTGAAATTTGGAGATAAGATACTTAGGGCTCATTTGGTAACGTTCTTATTCTCTTTTTCCTATTCACTGTTTCTTCTTTTTTGAGAACAAGAAACATGAATGTGTTTGATTATTGTTTATGTTTCTTATTTCTTGAAAAAAAGAATCAGAAACAAAAAATGTCTTTGATAAATTGTTTCTTGTCTTCTGATTTTCTTTAAGACTTATTTTTTATTTTATTCTCGTTATTTTATTCACATCTAATTCAATTAAACATTAAACAAAAATATATGTCCTCCATTAAATATAGAAAATAAAATTACCAAAAGTTTATACATTTAATACAAATAAGTCCCAATGCACAAATAAAAATAATAACATAAACATAAAATTGAATCTATCCTTTAAATGTTGTCCAAATTTGATTGGTAATATCATCTCTGACTCGGGCCATTTCTCTTAGATGATGTTGACTCACATCTAGTTCAATTATATTACTCTACAAATTGGCAGACAAATTATGTGTATCTTTGATGATCATTGATTCATTGCTAAAGTTATTGAATAGATCGATCATGTTGACGATCATTCAATCTAATATAATTGTAAATTGTTCAACATGCTATCGGTATATATTTTTGTGTCTTGATCGGGTATGGAGGCATTTTAATAGGAAATTGAGCATTCAACACACCAAAATAACATTCGATGACATCTCACAGTGAAGAATATCAATAGTTAAACACTTCTTCTTTACCTCGAGGGCGATGTCTCCTTTCTCTAAATCTCGTAAATGATATCTTTGACCACGAAATAGTGTTAAAAATCCTTGTATATTTGAAGATCCTGAATTGACTAAATTGTTTTAAAGATTAGATGTAATTTATGGATATAGGAGGTTTGTAAAATCATTGATATTTAGAAGTTAAATAAAAACATTATTTCATAATTGAAGTTGTGAATCCAATCCACGACTCGGGTCAAATATTCCACTGTCATGTGTCGTCTTTTTTCCATATGTAATTATATTTTATATTCCATAAATAGTAACGTAGAATGTGAGTTTTCTTAATTTACTAACAAATTGTTTTTGGTAACTTTTTCTTTTGCCAAAGTTAAATTTTGGGTAATTATATATCTAATTATCATATTTACTTTCTCATTACCTAAAACAATTTATCGTATGTAATTATATTTGTCTCATAAATAATAATATAAAATGTGGGTTTTTCCTCATTTACTCGTAACAAATTATTTTTTGTAACCTTTTCTTTTGCTAAACTTAAAATTTGGGTAATCAAGCTAAATAAGAAGCAAAATCAATTATTTCAATCTTATTTTTTATTTATTTTTAAAATATGCACTCAACTAATTAAAAATTGCAATCTTAAAAAAAAAATATTTACATCTAATTTAAAATTTAAATTTCAATCAAATTGTAGGACAAGGATCAGGTTACAAACTTGCCGTTTTTATTTTTATTCAATTTCTAATTTATAAACTTCCTTTTTTCTTTTGCGACAACATATTTTTAAGAAATATAGCATTATTTTGGGTCACAAAAACTTGAATTTCATTAAAAAATTTATAAAATTTCTATTTAATGGGTGCATTTTAAACTATTTAAAAAGGAATCAAGATTAAAATTGTAACCTTTGAAATAAGCTATACATTTGTAAAACAAATAACAAAGTTTTCACTTTTTTTATAATGGTTAAATTGGTGCATCTACTTTCCATTTTTAAATAATAATAGTAATAATAATAATAAATGTAATAATAATAATAATAATAATAATAATATTATTATTATTATTATTATTATTATTATTATTATTATTATTATTATAATTATTATTATGAATGTGGGAAGTCCTATACGGATACCGACTTCCTTTTTCCTAAATTCCTTTTGATACTACCATTTTATCCTTATTAAAAAAAAACCCCTCGTACTAGATAGAAGAGTTTCTTTCTGTTTTTAAGATGATCGGAGAATATTAAAATAAAATTTGTTACATTACCTAATTTAAAAAGTTGATGGTAAATAAAACAACATTAAATATTGTATAATATTTATTTATTATATGCGAAAGAAATCCATATTTAAAAAATAATTTGAATTTAATTAGTGATTTTCACATGAATTCATGCACGTGTTTTTGAACTAATTTAACTGAAAAAGATTGAAACAATAGTTACAAATTATCTTTTCCTAAAACAAAATGTAGGCAACAAAACTTTTCCAAAACTAAATATGCATTTTAATGATTATAGAATCAAAAGTCATATGATTACGATGGTTAAATGAAATTATTAAGCAAATCAGTACATTTGAACATCTTTGTTTCTTGAATTTAAAACTTTAACTTTTTCTTATATTTCATTATTTTAGAAAACACGTCACATCTAAATTTCATTCCTTAAATAAAATCCAAAAAATTCTTGAATAGGTTAGGCTCGAGATGATGATACTTGATTTCTTCACCATCTTATTGCTTTATAACTTGACCGGTATACTTACACTTTACACTAAGTTTTTGGCATCATACATGGTTAGAAAATTCAAATTTTAACATCTAATTAGTTGTATCTTTTAAATAAATAAATAAAATCGATCTTAGCTGTAATTATGTCAAAAAAAAAAAAAAACGATAATGTGATTATTCATGAATTGATTTGGTTTAACTTGTTAAAGATAAAACAAACAAACAAAAAGGCTAAAATAGGTTGTTTAATTATGTAACTAACAACTTTCCTTTCTCCTCCCATAATGAAAAGACCGTTTCTCTAAATTTCATCAATATACATATATATATGTGTATTGATCAAATGACCAATATCAACGAGGACACAATATTAGGAAAGAAGAAAGAAAATAAAATGGCCAATAACTCTTGTCTTCTTATTGTCTATCTCATTGGAGTTCTTTTGTTCACCATCATTTCAAATGTGGCATCATCTAACGACGTCGTTTCCACCATCTGTCCAAAAACTTCAAACCCGCCATTTTGTTCAAGTCTGTTGAAATCTGCACGCACTGCAGATCTAAAAGGCTTGGCTGTATACACCTTAAACCTTGCCCATACAAATGCTCGCAAATCTTTGACCTTAGCCAAGTCACTTGCAACAACCACCACCAACCCTCAATTTAAGCAACGATATTCGTCTTGTGCTGAGAGCTATGATGAAGTTGTTGGTGACATTGAAAATGCCCAAAAGGACTTGGCACTTGGTGACTTTAATGCTGTCAATATTGTAACTTCTGGTGCCATGACAGAGATTGACGACTGTCAGGATAAGTTCGCGCAGCCGCCGAAGGATACGTCATTGCTTTTGAAGAATGGCAAGACTCTAAACGATATATGCAGCATTATTTTGGTTATATCAAATCTTCTTTGAGGGCTATGTACTTTTGAGATTTTTATCAATAAATAATATGAAGTGAATTGTTAACATGTATAATAACACTACAATGTGTTGGTGATTGGATTTGATTTTGGTTAAACTTTAGAAGAGAAAAAAAATCAATCAATAGATAACTCCAACAAATCAAAATAACTAAATAAAAAATCAGACTCGAAAGATAATATCCCTAATAACACAGATAGACGTATATTAATAGATAATTCTAACAAAAGAAAAATTACTGAAATTTTATAAATATTTTGTTATATTTAAAAACAATCATTAAGATAATTCACATAATATAATCTCTTAAGGAATGAAGCATTGTAAATATGTTTAATGTATATATTATCGTTTAAATAAGATCGTTTAATGTATATATAATTAAACTGATAATTAAATTAAAAAATATAAAAATAACCAAATAAAAAACATCAAATCAAACTTAAATAATTTATTTAATTCGTTAGATGTGATATAGTTACATTAATTAAAATTTAAAGAAAAAAGAAAGGAAAATGATTAATTTTATATTAACTTACAATTCTATTAAATGACCCATTCCAATTTCAAACTTGGAATCTTTGGCTAGTTTTAGAGTTTTTTCTTTTCTTTTCTCCAATGTTATTCCTCACATGGTGTTAACACGACGACAACATCAAACGATGTAGCATCAAGCATATACCCGAAAACTAGAAATCCATCATTATGTGCTAATGTGTAGAAATCTAGAGGCAACCCAGAGCTAAAAGTGTTAGCCACTTACACTCTCAAACTTACATGTACAAATGCAGAAAAATAACTAAATTTGGTCAAATCTCTTACAGCAACGACGACTAGTTCTCAAGTTAAAAACTGATATTTTTCTTGCTACGAGAGCAATGAGGAAGTCGTGGATGACATTAAGAATGCAAAAACAAATTAATTTGGCCGTTAGTGATTTCAATTGTGTCAACATGGCAACTTATGGCATCATGACAGCGATCGACGATTGTTAAGATAGCTTCAAACAGCCATCGAAAGATTTGTCATTGCTTCCAAAGAATGGAAGGACTTTAAATGATGTATGTTGCATTATTTTAGTTATATCTAATCTTCTCCCGTAGTCCCCATTTAATGAGAAGTATTATGATATGAAACTCTAGGCATTGGATCTAAGAATCATGTTAATAACAACAAGACTAAAAAAACACAACCCCAACAGCTCCAAAACCAATTCGATTTGAACCCCTAAGATATAGGTTATATTCATATTACTTAGATGATCTAACAAACTAAGGATTGGACAAAGCTAGAAACTTCCATCAACCCTCAAGCACTCCACAAGGAAGGACATATCAATTCTCACTTGATTGCTGCAAATATTCATGCATTCTATCGCAAGAACACACAAGAACAAAATTCTACATTTTAGAATTTTCAAATTTCATTCATCCAAAGTCTTATTTTAAATGTGGAAATTACAACCATAATTTTATACTAATTAAAATATTAAATCAAAACTCTCAAAATAACAAATAAGGAATAACTAAAATGCAAACATTTAAGGTCTGAACTCGGATATAAAGCGGAAGCAAGAGATCCCTATGGCTCGCCACGGTCACTTCTAGTCGCTCGCCAGCTTGCCCTTGCTCTTACCTCTGCCCCTGCCTGAAAAATTTAATGAAAAGAGTGAGTATAAAATACTCAGTAAGGGACCCACTACTAGTCCCGCTAGGTGCCTGTTAACTTCTTATTAGAGTCCTAAAAATCGTACCCAAGAACTGGCACGTTCCTGACACGTGCAACATGTGATCCCGTAGGAACAAAATCTGGTCTTCGGTGACCCAAAGGAACACCTAGGACAAATTGGTCTGTAGCGTACCTGGAGGAAACACTAAGAAAATCGGGCTGCGAGGATCCCATCGAATCACTTGCTTGTCAGACTGGCGGTCCCGTCAGACTACGGAGTCCTAAATAGGTGGTGATCCTAAAGGACAACCATGCAGGTACGACTCTAATAGGATAAGCTAACATGCACCCTAACCATAGCGTACACATAACATAGCTTCATCACGTCATCATGTCACATCCTATCATCATGTCACATCACATCATCATGTCAAAACATATCATCAGATCAAATCACATCATCATGTCATATCATATCATCATATCAAATCACATCATCATGTCATATCATATCCTCATTAATTGACATGCCGTTATGCAGTCTAGTCAACAATGTGCATAACTAAGAATGTATCCGATCTCTTAATTCTACTCATAGGGCTAGTAGTAAAATCTCTTACCTGGAGATTTGCTCAACGAGTCCTAACCGCAAGGTCACGCTTTCCCAGCAGCGAAGTCCTACTGGTTAGAACACAAAATTTTCATAACTTAATCACCAATCGACCAAAGACTCCAGACATTCCATTGAAGTAACTTACCTTAGGTCGAGGTTGTGACGCTTTAGCCCTTAACTAGAGAAGTCTCACGCTCCAAGATCAATTGGTCCTTGATGTTCCTTAAGAGAAATAATTTAATTTTAACCCAAAAATTAAATTATTTGAGATCCATCATGGAGACATGGAATACATCATGCACTGCAGAAAATGATGGGGGCAACGCCAAACGGTAAGCTACAGGGCCAATCCGCTCCAGTATCTCAAATCGCCCTACAAAACGTTGACTTAGCTTCCCTTTCTTCTCGAATCTTAGAACACCCTTCATCGGTGCTACCTTCAGAAAAACCATGTCTCCCACATCAAACTCGAGATCGTTATGCCGTACATTAACATAACTCTTTTGTCTGCTCTGTGCTGTCAACATACGCACTTTAATCTTCTGTATGGCTGCATTGATGGTCTGCACTAATTCAGGGCCTAGCAGTCTCTGTTCGCCTATCTCCCCCAACAAACAGGAGACCTGCAACACCTACCATATAGAGCTTCAAACGGCGCCATACCAATGGTGGCCTGATAACTGTTATTATAGGTGAACTCCATCAAATGCAAATGGGAGTCCCAACTCCCTGAAAATTCTAGCACGCAGGCTCGCAGCATGTCCTCCAAAATCTGGTTCAACCTCTCTGTTTAACCATCAGTCTGAGGATGAAAAGTTGTGCTGAAGTCTAAGCTCGTGCCTAATGCAAGCTGAAGTCCTTTCCAGAACTTTGATATGAAACGAGCATCTTTATCAGAAACGATAGATACAGATATACTCCACGCAGTCTCACTATCTCGGTCATATATAACTGTCCCCACTTACTGGCAGTATAAGTGGATTTCCCTCGAACAAAGTGGGCTGACTTTGTGAGTCTGTCAACAACAACCCAGATCACTGTATAGCCCTTTAGAGTCCTGGACAGTCCCATAATGAAGTCCATCGAAACACTCTCCCACTTCCACCCTAGTACACTCAAGGGTTGCAACAAGCCGGCTGGCCTCTGTCTAGGTGCCTTCACCTGCTGATACACCAAACATCTACTGACGAAGTCTGCCACTTCTCTCTTCATGTTCCTCCACCAATAGACACGCCTTAAGTCTTGGTACATCTTCGTACTTCCAGGGTGCATAGTAAATGGAGAACTATGAGCCTCAGTCAAAAGCTCTGTCTTGACTGCACCATCTTCTGGCACGCACAAACGTCCATCAAATGTAAGGCCATCATGAGAGGATACGGAGAAATCCTCGCCTTGCCCTGCCTCGACTAGTAGACGCTTCTCGACCAAATAAGGATCATTCAGTTGAGCAACAATAATCCTCTGTCTCAAGGTCGGCTGCACTAACAACTAGGCCAACTGTGAGGTAACTTCCCCTACCAAGACTGCAATCTCAGCTCTCTCAAAATCTCTTAGTAAGGGGACTTGCTGGGTGATGAGCGCTGCCGAATGTGCAACCTTCCTACTCAGCGCATTAGCTACCACATTTGCTTTACCTGGGTGATACAGAATCTCGCAGTCATAATCCTTCACCAACTCAAGCCATCTTCTCTATCTCATGTTCAACTCCTTCTGGGTGAATAAGTACTTTAGGCTCTTATGGTCAGTGAAAATCTGTACCTTCTCACCGTACAGGTAATGTCTCCATATCTTCAGTGCGAACATCACTGCTGCCAACTCTAGGTCATGGGTAAGATAGTTCTGCTCATGACTCTTCAACTGAAGGGAGGCGTAAGCAACTACCTTGCCTTGCTGCATCAGAACACAACCCAGTCCTTTCTTTGAGGCATCACTGTAGATCACGAAGCTTCCAGATCCATCTGGCACTATAAGGACTGGTGTAGACACAAGCTTCTACTTAAGCTTTTGGAAGCTACTCTCACAAGCTGGGCTCTAAACAAAAGGAGTCCCCTTCCTAGTCAACTAAGTCAAGGGACTAACTATACGAGAGAAGTCTTCCACGAACCTCCTGTCGTAACCTGCCAAAACCAGGAAACTACGAATCTCGTAACTGTAGACGGTCAAGGCCAACTGGTAACCGCTTCGATCTTTGCTAGGTTCAGAGAAACTCCCTCACTGGAAACCACGTGGCCGAGAAAAGTTACCTTCTTCAGCCAGAACTCACACTTGGAGAACTTGACGTACATCTTATTAGCTCGAAGAGTCTCCAAAACCTGGTGCAAATGCTCCTCATGCTTAGCCTCAGTCTTGGAGTAAATCAAAATGTCATCAATGAAAACTATGACAAACGTGTCTAAGAAATCCTTAAACACCCTGTTCATCAAGTCCATGAATACCGCAAGAGCATTAGTTAACCCAAAAGACATCACAATGAACTCGTAATGTCCATATCTGGAACGGAAAGCGGTCTTAGGAATATCACTATCCCTGATCCTCAATTGGTGGTAGCCTGATCGCAGGTCAATCTTAGAAAAGACGGTGGATTCTTGCAACTGATCGAACAAATGATCAATCCTGGGCAAGGGATAATGATTCTTAACTGTCACCTTGTTCAGCTCCCTGTAGTCAACGCAAAGGCGCATCGACCCATCCTTCTTCTTCACAAACAACACTGGTGCTCCCCAAGGTGACACACTGGGTCGAATAAAACCCTTGTCCAGTAATTCCTGTAACTGCACCTTCAGCTCCTTTAGCTCAGCTGGAACCATTCTGTAAGGGGCCCTCGAGATAGGAGCAGTGCCCGGCTCTAACTAGATGGCGAAGTCTATCTCCCTAGGAGGCGGAAGTCCTGGAAGCTCGTCGGGGAAAAAAACTCCTGACCTCAGATTTGACTGCGGTGTCAAGTCAGGTTGCGACTTCACCTTCCTCTTCTGTCCAAGGACCGACCCTCTGCCGACAGCCTTAGACAGATCAACCCTCTCATGCAGGCTCAAATCTAATGCCAAGCGTAGAGCATCAGCATGAGTGGTTGGTCTGAGGGCTCGAACAATACCTTGGAGGTCTAGTCTGAGACCTCTGACAAAATTCTCGATCCTGGCCTCCTCATCCTTCACTACATCAGGGACAAAACGGGACAGCATGTCAAACTCAGTGTCGTACTGCTCCACAGTCATGTCGCCTTGTTCCAAGTTCAGGAACTCTTGCTGCTTCGCGTACTTTACGTTGGCAGAGAAGAACTTAGCATAGAAGCTCTCCTTGAACTGCTCCGAGGTTATCTTGCTGACATCTCCGCCCAGCATCCTCTCAGCAGTCTCCTAGCACGCGGTGCCTCTGTCCTCCAGGAAGAAAACTGCGCACTGGACCTTCTGGTCCTCAGGGCACTTCATGTATATAAAGATCTTTTATGTAGAGGTCAGCCACATCTAGGCCTTGGTGGGGTTGTCCATGGATCCGTCAAACGTTTTAGGATTGTACTTCCTAAAGTCTCTCACAGGGGCTGGAGGAGCGACGGTTTGGGCCTGAACAGGGGCGACCTAGGTCTGCTGGGCAGCGAGAAAAGGTGCTAAAGCAACCTGTAGCATGTCCTGATATCACTGCTCCATCGCGGCGAGATCCGCCTGGGTGACCGGTGCGTTAGGGTTGGCTGCCTGCACAGCAGGTTGCTTCTCCGGCTTGATACATCCAGCTCCTCTACCTCCCCTACCACCCCCTCGACGTGCACTTCTACGTGGCGACATCTTTTCCTGAAGTTTCACCAAAAGAAACTTTTCACAAACAACCACAATACTTATACTAACTACTCTTATTTCATTCATGCAAGATTGTGACCAAAACATTTAGCAAGGTCTTAAAACATACCTGGCGAGTGACGAAGGACCGCATAGCCATAGGGGTAAAATAAAACAACACAAAACAAAGACTTACATTGTAAGCCAGTCTACAGAACTTAGAACATAGGCTCTGATACCAACTGTAACGACCCAACTTTTTATACTAAGTCGAAGCCATTACTAATTTTAAGAAAACAAATAAAGTTTATAAAGTTTGGATAAAATGAAACGAAACCTCAAAAATTTAAATTATTTAAAAGCCTAATCGAAAGTAATTTGCGATATGTATCAAGGAAAAATCCTCACTTGGGCCCTATCTAATTTTAAAGAAATAAAATAACAAATAAGGAATAACTAAAATGCAAACATTTAAGGTCTGAACTTGGATATAAAGCGGAAGCAAGAGATCCCTATGGCTCGCCACGGTCACTTCTGTCCGCTCGCCAGCTTGCCCTTGCCCCTTACCTCTGCCCCTGCTTGAAAAATAAAATGAAAAGAGTGAGTATAAAATACTCAGTAAGGGACCCACTACTAGTCCCGCTAGGTGCCTCTTAACTTCCTATTAGAGCCCTGAAAATTGTACCCAAGAACTGGCACGTTCCCGAACACGTTCAATTTGTGATCCCATAGGAACAAAATCTGGTCTTCGGTGACCTAAAGGAACACCTAGGACAAACTGGTTTGTAGCGTACCCGAAGGAAACACTAAGACAATTGGGCTGCGAGGATCCCGTCGAATCACTCGAATCATGTCTATATCAATGCCACACGGGCGGTCCCGTCGGACTACGCAGTCCTAAATAGGTGGTGATCCCGAAGGACACCTATGCAAATACGACTCTAATAGGATAAGCTAACATGCATCCTAGCCATAGCATACACATAACATAGCATCATCACGTCATCATGTCACATCCTATCATCATATCACTTTACATCATCATGTCAAAACTTATCATCACATCAAATCACATCATCATGTCATATCATATCATCATATCAAATCACATCATCATGTCATATCATATCCTCATTAATTGACATGCCGTTATGCAGTCTAGTCAACAATGTGCATAACTAAGAATGTATGCGGTCTCTTAATTCTACTCGTAGGGCTAGTAGTAGAATCTCTTACCTGGAGATTTGCTCAACGAGTCCTAACCGCAAGGTCACGCTTTCCCAGCAGCGAAGTCCTACTGGTTAGAACATAAATTTTTCATAACTTAATCACCAATCGACCAAAGACTCCAGACATTCCATTGAAATAACTTACCTTAAGTCTCGGTTGCGACGCTTTAGCCCTTAACTAGAGAAGTCCCACGCTCCAAGATCAATTGGTCCTAGATGTTCCTTAAGAGAAATAATTTAATTTTACCCCGAAATTAAATTATTTGAGATCCAACAAGTTTTAAATGTTTAGTTGGGTATTCCAAAACCCAATTAACTTACCAAACTAGGTGAAAAGGACCGAAGCAGGCTGGCGGCTCAAAGACAGATAAAGCGGCTAGGCGGCTCGACTAGAAAGCAGAAAATGGCTCGGACAAGCGGCTCGAGCGTGTAGGACGACTCAGTAGGAAGCATGCGCGTGCGACTTGACTACTGTGTAGGTGCTGGTGTGGCTCGCGATCGGCTCACTGAGAAGGGCGCGGGTCGGATCGGCTTCACGCGGTGAAGAAAATGCGGCAGCATGGGTCGGGTTTCGGGTCGAAGGCGAGGGCACGGCTGTTCTGGTCGGGTGCGCGTGTGCGACTCAGGTTGTAGAGGCGCAGGTGCGACTGGGCTTCGCAGACTTCGACGGACAACGCTCGATGTGCGACGGCGTGGCTGAACGAGCGGCTGGGCGACGCGTGCTTCGCAGACTTCGACGGATAGTGCTCGATGTGCGACAGCGTGGCTAGGCGAGCGGCTGGGCGACGCGGCTAAACTCGTAACGGTAGCTGATAGAAATGCTCGGGCGGACGACGGATCGGCGCAGACGATGCGACGAGGCTCCACGTGAACGGCTCAGAGACGTGACTGAGATCCGCGTGTGACGGCTGGAGATCGACGGTGAGGCGGGCTGCAATCGACGGTGGCGGTGGCGTTGCGGCGGCTAGGGTTTCTTTCCCCCATTTTTTCTCTTTTTCTTTCTCAAAGAAGGTGATGATGGTTTGCACGGGTCCCAATGGTCCTTTTTAAAGAGAAAATAATAATAATAATAATAGGCTTAATATTATTTTTCTTCTCTTTCCCTAATTTAATCAATTGAAACCACTTAATCTCTTTCTTATTTAAGCCCAACAACCTCCAATATAAAAAAAAAAATATCAAAATCACCCAATCACCTTAATCTTTTTCCCAAATAAATATCACTCTTAGATATTTTCTTGATGTCTAAAAATCAAATGTTCATAAATAACTTAATTCAAAACACCCAAAATTTCAATAACTACACTTAAGATAATAAATTAAATTCCAAATTGTTGGGGCGTTACAAAAATTATCCTTTAAAAACTTATTTTTTGGATTTGGTGATTAGACAATAATTTTTTTTCTTATGTTTCGTTATTTTTATAAACACGTCATCTAAATTTCAATTCCTTAAATAAAATATTAAAAATTTCTTGAATAGTTAAACTCAATTTGAACATTTTATCTCTAGAGGAGACGATACTTGGTTGCTTCTTAACCATTCTACTGCTTTATAGTTAATTTGACGGGTATACTTACACTTTACACCAAGTTTTTGGCATCATACATGGTTAGAAAATTCAATTTTTAGCATCTTAGTTGTATCTTTTCAAATAAATAAATAAAGCATATATTAATTGTAAGTATGTCAAAAACAAATTGACAATTATGATTATTCAAGAATTGATTTTGGTTACTTTTTGAAGATAAAAATAATAAATAATAATAATACAAAAACCAACAAAAGACTAAAATAGGCTTTAACTATGTAATTACAACTTCCCTTTCTACTCCCTAAGAAAAAACCCATTTCTCTAAATTTCATCTATATATGTGTGTGTATTGATCAAAACGACCCATAGGACACTAATATTGAGAAAGAACAAAGAAATTAAAATGGCCAATAACTCTTGTCTCGTCATTGTCTCTCTCATTGGAGTTCTTTTGTTCAGCATCATTTTAAATGTGGCATCATCTAACGATGTCATTTCCACCATCTGTTCAAAAACTTCAAACCCACCATTTTGTTCAAGTGTGTTGAAATCTGCAGGCACTACAGATCTAAAAGGCTTGGCTGTATACACCTTAAACCTTGCTCATACAAATGCTAGCAAATCTTTGACATTAGCCAAGTCACTTGCAACAACCACCACCAATCCACAGCTTAAGCAACGATATTCGTCTTGTTCTGAGAGCTATCATGAAGCTATTGGTGATATTGGAAATGCCCAAAAGGACTTGGCACTTGGTGACTTTAATGCAGTCAATATTGTAACTTCTGGTGCCATGACAGAGATTGACGACTGTCAGGATAAGTTCACGCAGCCGCCGAAGGATACGTCGTTGCTTTTTTGAAGAATGGCAAGACTCTAAGCGATATATGCAACATTATTTTGGTTATATCCAATCTTCTATGAGGGCTATATGTGTTTTTTAGATTTAATGAAGTCTATTTTTTAAAATAATAACATTTACAATGTATTGGTATTTAAGTTGATTATTTTAGTAAATTTTTAGGTGATAAAAATAATCAATTAATAGATAAATTTAACTGATCAAAATATCTAAATAAAAAATCTTACTTAAAAGACAATGTCCCTAATAAACACAGATAGACTTATATAACTACATAATTCTAACAAACGAAAAATTACTGAAATTTTCATTCAAATAATTCACATAATATAACATCTTAAATTTACGTGAGGTTTCCAGAATACCTTAAGCCATTTAGTTTACTGATTCAAACTTTTATAGTATATAATTGCTTTAGTTCAAGTGTTATATTTGAAAATAAATTTAGTTTTAATAAATAACCCATAAACTATCATTTCAATATTTGACAATAGGAAAAATGCGTATAATAAAATGGAAGGAATGAAGCATTTTAAATATGTTTAATGTATATATTATCGTTTGACTAAGATCGTTGAATGTATATATAATTAAAGTAATAACTAAATTAAAAACAAATAAAAATAACCAAATAGAAAACATCAAATCAAACTTAAATAATTTATTTAATTCGTTTGATGTGATATAGTTAAATTAATTAGAATTCAAAGAACAAATTAGAAAGGAAAATCATTAATTATACATTAACTTATTGTTCTATTAAAATGACCAATTCCAATTTCAATCTTAGACTCTTTTGCTAGTTTTACGGTTTTTCTTTTCTTTTCTACAAAGTTATTCCTCACATATGGTGTTGACACGACGACACAACGTCAAACGTTGTAGCATCAAGCATATGCCCGAAAACTAGAAATCGATCATTTTGCACTAATGTATTGATATCTCCAGGCAACACAGACCCAAAAGTGTCAGCCCCTTACATCCTCAAACTTACATGTACAAATGCAAAAAAAATCTCTAAATTTGGCCAAATCTCTTATAGCAACGATGACCAATTCTCAACTTGAAAACTAATATTTCTCTTGCTACGAGAGCAACGAGAAGGTCGTGGGCGATAATGAGAATGCTAAAAGTAATTTGGCCATTAGAGATTCCAATGGTGTCGATATGACAACTTATGGCATTGTGACAATGGTCGAGGACGGTTAAGATAGCTTTAAATAGCCATCAAAAGATTCATCATTATTGCTTCCAAAAGAATGGGAGGACATTAAATGATGTATGTATTATTATTTTAGTTATATCTAATCTTTTCTCGTAGTCCCCATTTAATTAGAGGTATTATGATATGAAACTCTGGACATTGGATCTAAGAATCATGTTAAAGAACAAGACTCAAAGAAAACAACTCCAACAGCTCCAAAACCAATTTAATTTCAACTCTTAAGATAAGGGTAGATTCAAATTACTTAGATGATCTAAGAAACCAAAGGATTGGACAAAGTTAGAAATTTCCATCAACCTTTAATCTTCAAAGCACTCCACAAGCAAGCCATATCAATTCTCACTTGGATGCTCCAAATATTCATGCATTCTATCACAAGAACACACACGAACAAAATTCTACAATTTAGAATTTTTAAATTTCATTGATCATCTTAATTCTTATTTTAAATGTGGAAATTACAACCATAGTTATACTAATTAAAATATTAAATGAAATGTCACAATATTTAATTTTATGACCTTTGAGTTGTTCAAATAACTTTTCAACTTCCAAATATTGCATATCTTCAACTTCATTTGATTCAATTTTAATTTCTTGGTTTGTATCATATTATGTACTTTGTTGTATATATATATTGTTAACTGTCAACAAAAGTTACATTTTTCGAGACTGTAATATTTCTTCACTTGATTGTGTATTTCTATTGACCAGCTAAATTTTCACTTAGAAATTCTCCATGGAAAATTTATTTTTGGATTTGGTTCTTAGACAATAGTTGTCTTTTTTTTTTCTTATGTTTCATTATTTTAAAAAACACTATCATCTAAATTTCATTCCTTAAATAAAATCCAAAAAGTTCTTGAATAGTTACTGTCACACCCCATTCTAAGTTTCCCTTCTAACCTAGATCGTGGTGTGAATCTACTCCTTAAAACAATCCTCTTTAAACGTAAGATTAATACAATGCTTTCCAAAAATAAAAAAAAAATCGGCAGAGTCTCTCCTGAAAAACGAATTAACCACACCTGAAAAATAGAAGAAAAACACACTTCTATGGTTTTCAAAAACTCAAATATCATCGAGTGTGTCTCACCACACACTCATCTAGACAATCACAGAATCTCATTCAGAATTTATATTCAACTACGAACTAGTTACAAAAGGATTACAATTTAATAAAAGACCTCTCAAACTCAAATTCTCATCATGACTCTCGCTTCTTCTAATCACCCAATAATTGAATACTACACATAAATATATACATACAACAAGAATGAGAAACTACAATTAATGACAGAAAAGCACAATCAATGACAGAAAAGCACAACCAATGCTTGGTCCTTGACCGCTACCTGGAGGGGAGAAAACATTGAAAACGTGAGTTGAAACTCAGTGAGTGGCAAGTTTTAAAAGGTAAAACTTCATAAAACATATCTTCAAACCGTTTAAATATCACATCAATAACGAAATAATAATTACAACGTTAAAATCGTATATTACCATAAACCACAACTAAGGCCAACAAACCTGTACTCAATCAACCATGGCAAAGCGACTAAATATACGGCCAAAAATAGCTCACATATGACAAATGAATCATGCGGCCAAAACTAGCTCACGTATATTTAGTACCCGCCACGATAACAACCTCCATCCAATCCGATCCAACCAATCCAACCCAACCATGATAGCATACTAAGCATACGACCCAAGGATAGCTCAAACGTGCTCCATATCAATAAAGAAACACGCGGCCAAACGGAGCTCATGCATACTTAGCACGTACCACGATAGCAACCTCCATCCAATCCGACCATGATAGCATACTAAATACACGACCCGGAATAGCTCACACGTGATCCATATCCACAAGGAAACACGCGGCCAAATGGAGCTCACGCATACTTAGAACCTACCACGGTAACAACATACTGCTCCTATGTGTACATAGAGCCACCCAACCATGGGTTAAGCTAGGTCCGAAGCCATATCACAATCCTCCATCCACGTCCTCACCTAGGCTCAGGTTCTCGGATATCCGGTCATGGCCTCTTTAAGCCCCGAAATCCCCTGACAACCGTAGGTGGCGCTATGGAAACACATTCACGTAGCCTTAAGGGTAATTACCAACATCCATAATATCACATAATTCAAGTTTAAAACCAAACATGGTTAGAAACTCATTTTCACATCATTTTCGATCTTTTGCCATCATTACATACTTTTAGAACTTATTTAAATCTAACTATAAATCAATGAAGATTTTAAAAATGAGTTGTCATCTAGGACTTGCTTAGTAAAGTTGGTTTCAACCACAATTACGAAATACAAGAGTTCATGGAATACCAAAATTCATATTTGAAAACAGTTTTGACATATAGGTCATGAAACAATCATACAAGTAATTATCACAATTATAATGTACTATAATAACTTATATAAATTTATAACGAAAATATTTGGAAATAACCACTCACAATCAATTACTCGATCCCCCAGGATTTTACGCTTTCCCCACTTCAATTTAGCCTGAAACAAAGATTAAGGTTTATCAATTAACTTCACAAAGCGAAACGACACAAAAATCTTCAACATACTTCATAAAACCAACTCAAACTATTTTATGTTCCAAATACTCCAATTTCTCTCTTCCAAGACTTAAATTAAATTATCCCTTCATGCTTTAATCTATTCTAAAAATTCAAACTTTGGACTCTTAGCATCAAATTAATCTCTTAAAGACACAAGCACCTAAACATGAGAGAACCCACTAAAGTTGATCTAAAACCATATCAAAATCACCTCGACAACACATTTAACAAAATTTTCCAGATTCATAACATGAATTTCAAATTATCATAACTCTTCCAATACTTAACCAAAATGAGTGTTCTTTATGTCAAAATCTTCATTTGGATGTCCTGTGTAATTTAACTGAAGGAAAGAAAATGCGATTCTCAATGGATTGCTACAGAATTGGCCCAAAACAGAGAGTATTCAAAAATGGAGTCTTCTGCTATCCCATAACTTGTTTATGAAATTAATCTTACTTCTAATCATATTTAGCTCACAATTTCTTCATACAAGTTGTAGTGCATTGAATAAGCTTTCCAACCATACTAAGTAGAGATCCTAGCTCCACCGGTACACTCTGAAATACAAGAAAAACCAGAGGCCTCCTGATTTCGCGTGAAAACCAACTGCCCTGTTTTCTCCATCAAAAAGCACCCAATGAATATCAGAATTTGCTCCAACTTTCTTCATAAAATTTGTTTGAAAATGAAGTAGCTTTCAGTAAATGTAACCCTAACCTCTTAATTCTTTTTGTGGTGTTCAAATCGACGCAAACAACCAGAAGGTGTCTGTAAACGCGAAGCTTCTGCCATGGCTATCTATCCCTTCTTGGTTATCTTTATCTCTTCACCTTAATTCTCAGCCTTTCCTCTTCTTCGTCTTTCTCAGATTCTACCTCAACATCTATCTCAAGTTTAAGGACCCAAAGGAAAAAGAAAAAAAATGGGGAAGATGTGATTGACGCTCAAATATAGTAGCTATCGGCGTGCGGCGATGGAGAGATAGATAGAGATATTTCTCCTTTTTCTTTTTTACATAATAATAATAATAATAATAATAATAATAATAAAATGACCAAAATGCCCTTCAATTCTAATTGAAATCACTTTTCTCCCTTCTTCCTTCTTTTCAACACTTAAACTTAACAATTTAAGTTTTATTAAAATAGTTCTAAAATTTCTTATCACCCGAACCAACCTTAAGGAGCATAAAAGTATTCCAACTTGTTTTCCACAACTTAAAGAATATTAATATATATAAAAGAAAATGGAACGAGGGCTTACAGTTACAGACTCAATTAGAACACCTTTTCTCTATAGAAGACGATATTGATTTCTTAATTACCTTTTTACTACTTTATAATTAACTTGACGGGTATACTTACATTTTACACCAAGTTTTTGGCATCATACATGGTGAAAAAAAATTCAAATTTTAGTATCTTAGCCGTATCTTTTCAAAATAATAATAATAAATAAATAAATAAATAAATAAATAAAACACATCTTAGTTGTAATTATGTCAAAAAAAAAATGAAAATTGTGATTATTCATGAATTGATTTTTGTTATTTTTTTTAAGATAAAAACAACAAATAAATAATAATAAAAAAAAAACAAACCAAGCAAAAGACTAAAATAGGCTTTAATAATTATGTAATTGCAACTATCTTTTCTCCTCCGTAAGAAAAAAAACCATTTCTCTAAATTCCATCTATATATATGTATTGATTAAATGACCCATAGGACACAGTATTGGGTAAGAACAAAGAAATTAAAATGGCCAATAACTCTTGTCTCATTATTGTCTCTCTCATTGGAGTTCTTTTGTTCACTATCAATGTGGCATCATCTACTGATGTCGTTTCCACCATCTGTCCAAAAACCTCAAATGCACCATTTTGTTCAAGTGTGTTGAAATCTGCAGGCACTACAGATTTAAAAGGCTTGGCTGTATACACCTTAAACTTTGTCCATACAAATGCTTGCAAATCTTTGACCCTAGCCAACTCACTAGCAAAACCACCCCCAATCCTCAACTTAAGCAACGATATTCGTCTTGTGCTGAGAGCTATGATGAAGCTATTGGTGATATTGAAAATGCCCAAAAGGACTTGACACTTGGTGACTTTAACGGTGTTAATATTGTAACTTCTGGTGCTATGACAGGGATTGACGACTGTCAAGATAAGTTGGCGCAACCACCAAAGGATACATCGTTGCTTTTGAAGAATGGCAAGACTCTAAATGATATTATTTTGGTTATATCCAATCTTATTTGAGGGTTATATGCTTTTGAGATTTATGTACTCCCTACATTTAATACTTTCAAAATTTAATCTATAAGTTCATAAGGTTTTCATAATCAATCTTTTTAATAACTTATACCGTTTTCCTTAAATAAAGTTCTACGACGAAATCTAAAAAATTTGGGAGTCCAATTTCCTATAATTCTTGAGGTGAAGGATCACATCTTTGGAAGTCCATTATTTGATCCCAATAAAAAAATGATTTTAAATAACGTTTAAAAAAAACACATCTCTTTATTAAAAGGCCATTTCGATGACGAATTTTGAGAAATTCACTTTCTTGAGATGTGAAGAAAAGGAAATGTTTTCTCAATATAGTTTAATATAATTGATGATTTTTCTTCCACTTATTTTAGGGGATCGTTGCTTCAAATATGGGAGTAATGAGAATAAAATAAGATATCATTTTTAAAAAGGATGTAAAAATTTTTCAAACAACATTTTCAATTTAGGTTTTGAAGGAAAAAGCAAAAATATTAGCCACCGTTTTTGCAGGTGTTAAGGGGTGCTAACACCTTCCCCTTACACATTTAACTCCAAAACTTAACTCTAGTTTTCACAGATCATTTTTTTAATGATTTTATTTAAATGTTGGAAAGTCGGCTACTTTCCATATTATGTGGAATTGTGCATGGTTGAAATGAAATTATTAAGAAAATCAAAACATTTGAACATCTTTTTCTCTCGAATTTAAAACTTTACTTTTTTTTTTATGTTTCATTATTTTAGAAAACACATCATCCAAGTTTGATTCTTTAAATAAAATTCAAAAATGTTCTTGAATAGTTAGACGCAATTCGAACATTTTATCTCCAAAGAAGATAATACTTGGTTTCTTAACCATTTTACTACTTTATAATTCGACGGGTATACTTAGTTACACTTTATACGCCAAGTTTTGGGCATCATACATGGTAAGAAAATTCGAATTTTAACATCTTAGTTGTATCTTTCCAAAAGAAAAACCATTTTAGTTGTAATTTTGTATGTGACGATCATTCATGAAATGATTTTGCTTAATTTTTTTAAGATAAAAATAACAAAAGGACAAACAAAAGACTAAAATTATGCTATTTAATTACAACTTCCCTTTTTCCAATCTAGAACAAAAAAATCATCTCTAAAATTCATCCATATATATGTGTGTATTGATCAAATGACCCATATCAATAATTATGGTCACAATAATATTGGCATAGAACAAAGAAATCAAAATGGCCAAAAACTCTTGTCTCATTATTGTCTCTCTCGTTGAAGTTCTTTTGTTCACCATCATTTCAAATGCAGCATCATCTACCGACGTCATTGTCGGCACGTACCTGAGACGACGTGAAGCGACCGACATCCTTTTGAAGGGTTTAATTTTAAAAACGAAAAAAGGGGGAGTCGCCACCAATCTTTTTTACGGTGTGATTGGAAACCAAAATAAAATGAATCATTTAAAATAAAATAAAAACTGGTCTACGAAAAAATTAGAGTTGTGTTCAGGAGTCATTTGTGTACGGGAAAGGTGTTAGCACCACATAACACCCGTTTTAGAAAACGGTGGCCAAATTTAATGTCTTGAATAAAATTTATTTTTTTTAAAAGAACCATGTCTTAATTCATTGCTCAGCACTCCAATATTTGGAGCAATGAACCCATAAAATAAGTGGGATACACCCATTAATTAGACTATATTGGAAAAAAATTCCTCACCTTAAGATAATGAGCAATTGTTACAATTTCTCAAATTCTATCATAAGCTAGTTTTCGAATAAAGTTTTTTTTAAAACATTGATTAAATTTGTTTTTTTTTCTTGGGTTCAAATCTCGGACTCCCAAAGATATTGATCCCTCACCTTAAGAATCTAGAAATAGCAGACTCCCAGAAATTTCTAGATTCCATCGTAGGATTTTCTTAACGAAGTCGGTGTGGGTTATTTAAAAAAAGAAGTAGATTAGGAAACCTTATGAAATATATATATATATATTTAATTTTGAGTTTAAAAGAAATAATTTTAAAGCAAAAAAAAAAAAAAATCTAAATGGTTTAAAGAAAAAATTAAAAAAAAATTCAAAATTACATACAATTATGGTTAAAGGTATTTTAAAATTTCAAGAAATTTTTAATGAAAGTCAAATAGTTTATTATACAACAACTACACCACACAATAAATTAGGCAAATAATTTATTATATTAATGCATGCATATACTAAATATAACGATAGTAATAGAAAACTAAAAAAATAAAAAAAGATCTAAATGAAATAATAAACAAATAAATATGTAAAAAAAATTAAATGAATAAGTGAAGAGAAGAGGACGTAGGGATGATAGTAAATTAAAAACTAAAAAAAATTATGAAATGAGATAATAATAATGATAATAAAAAAAATAACAAAAAGTTAAAAAAATCAACAATATGAAAAACTAAATAAATAAATAAAAAAAGTTATATACATATAAAATAAAAAAAACAAACAGAAGGTTAAAAGAATATGTATAAAAAAAATATTTATAATAATAATAAATAATAATAATAAAATTATAAACAACATTAAATTTAAATAAGTGAATAAATAAATTATAAAAAAAATAAAAAGAAAGAAAGAAGCACAGGGGATGATAGCAAAAAATTGACAAATAAATAGATAAAAATGAAAATAACGCATAAAAAAAGTAAAGCGAAAAGAAGTAATAACCCACCTTTCGTAGAGAAATATGTAACTTCAAAAAAATTTCTACATAGATTCTCTAAACAAAAAAAAAATTGTTTTCTCTAGTAGAGATTCTTTCTAATACACTTTTTTTTTTTCTAGAGAATTTCTCTAAAACACTTTCTTCTCCTTTTTCCAAATGACAAAGGACCCTATTTATAGACCCGGGGTGTGCCACAAATTACGAAAATTTAATAAGTATAAAATCAAATTAGATATTATGTAATTTTATTAATTTTCTTTTTTCTAAAATAGTAAAAATATGATATTGAAAGATTTTGTCCAAAATAAATTTTTTGCTTTTTTTTCCTAAAGTGATAATGATAAATCAAATATGGTATTAAAAGAATTTTGTATAAAATAAATTATTTTTCTTTTCCTAATATGATAAATCAAAAGAGATTTTGTATCAATAAATTAATTTGCTTTTTTCCTAAAGGGATAAGTAAAAAATGATTTGAATTTTTTTTAAATAATAGATACTCTCATTAATGACTTTATTTTCCATTTTAATAAAAAGATTAAAAAAACATAAGATTTCATATTATTACAAAAAGATTTTACCTTTTCCTTTTTTTAACAAAATAAACGAATAAAATATCTTAACCATTGCTACAATTAATATTTTAAAGAATAATAAAAAAATGTAGAATAAAATTAGGTGGCTACAGTCATTTCCACCATCTATCCAAAAACCTCAAACCCACCATTTTGTTCAAGTGTGTTAAAATCTGCAGGCACTACAAATATAAAAGGTTTGGCTGTATACACCTTAAACCGCCCATACAAATGCTAAAAAATCTTTGACCCTAGCCAACTCACTAGCAAAATCCACCATCAATCCTCAGCTTAAGCAACGATATTCATCTTGTGCTGAGAGCTATGATGAAGTTGTTGGTGATATTGAAAATGTCCAAACGAACTTGGCCATTGGAGACTTTAATACTGTCAATATTGTAACTTCTGGTGCCATGACAGAGATTGACGACTATCAAGATAAGTTTGTGCAGCCACCAAAGGATACGCCATTGCTTTTGAAGAATGGCAAGACTCTAAATGATATATGCAGTTTAATTTTTAAAATATTAACACGCAATGTGATTGGTGTGATTGGAATTGATTATTTTGGTTAATTTTTAGATGATAAAAAAAATCAAGTAATTGTTAATTCTAACAAATTAAAATAATTAAATAAAAAAATCAGATTTAAAATACAATATTCCTAATAGATTTGTATTATTATTTTTTTTTTTGAAAAAGATACAAATGGGTCAGTAGGTGCACCAAACATCTCCTAATAGACTTGTATTAATAGATAATTCCAGCAGATAGAAAAATTCTAAACTTTAATATATTTTATGAATAAAACTTTTCACTTAGAAATTCCTGATAGAAAAATATTTTTGGATTTGGTGCTTAGACAATACGTAAACACTAATAAACCGAAGTTGTAGCAATGAAATTGGAGATTTATCACCAAAATAAGTTTTTAATTTTTAATTTCATAAAGAGATAGAGAAGCCAACTTCTAAAATTGAATAATATGTCCACCGCTAAACATGACGATTTCTACCACTAAATTCTTTTAAAGACTAGATGTAATTTATGGATATAGGAGGTTTGTAAAATCATTGATATTTGGAAGTTAAATAAAAACATTATTTCATAATTGAAGTTGTGGATCCAATCCACGACCCCGGTCAAATATTCCACTTTCATGTGTCGTCTTTTTTCCATATGTAATTATATTTAATATTCCATAAATCGTAACGTAGAATGTGAGTTTTCTTAATTTACTGACAAATTATTTTTGGTAACTTTTTCTTTTGCCAAACTTAAATTTTGGGTAATTATATATATAATTATCATATTTACTTTCTCATTACCTAAAACAATTTATCGTATGTAATCATATTTGTTTCAAAAATAATAACATAAAATGTGAGTTTTTCTTAATTTACTCGTAACAAATTATTTTTTGTAACCTTTTCTTTTGCTAAACTTAAAATTTGGGTAATCAAGCTAAATAAGAAGCAAAACCAATTATTTCAATCTTATTTATTTATTTATTTTAAAAATATGCACTCAACTAATTAAAATTTGCAATCTTAAAAAAAAATATTTACATCTAATTTAAAATTTAAATTTCAATCAAATTGTAGGACAAGGATCAGGTTACAAACTTACCATTTTTATTTTTATTCAATTTCTAATTTATAAACTTCGTTTTTTCTTTTGCGACGACATATTTTTAAGAAATATAGCATTGTTTTGGGTCACAAAAACTTGAATTTCATTAAAAAAATGTATAAAATTTCTATTTAATGGGTGCATTTTAAAATATTTAAAAAGGAATCAAGATTAAAATTATAACCATTGAAATAAGCTATACATTTTTAAAACAAATAACAAAGTTTTGACTTTTTTTATAATGGTTAAATTGATGCATCTACTTTCCATTTTTAAATAATAATAGTAATAATAATAATAAATGTAATAATAATAATAATAATAGTATTATTATTATAAATGTTGGGAAGTCCTATACGGATGCAGACTTCCTTTTTCTCATTTTTTAAATTTATTTTGATACTACCATTTTATCCTTGTTAAAAAAAAATCACCTTGTACTAGATAGAAGAGTTTCTTTCTGTTTTTAAGATGATCGGAGAATATTAAAATAAAATTTGTTACATTACCTAATTTAAAAAGTTGATGGTAACTAAAACAACATTAAATATTGTATAATATTTATTTATTATATGCAAAAGAAATCCATATTTAAAAAATAATTTGAATTTAATTAGAGATTTCACATGAATTCATGCACGTGTTTTTGAACTAATTTAACTGAAAAAGATTGAAACAATAGTTACAAATTATCTTTTCCTAAAACGAAATGCAGGCAACAAAACATTTCTAAAACTAAATATGCATTTTAATGATTATAGAATCAAAAGTCATATGATTACGATGGTTAGTACATTTGAACATCTTTGTTTCTTGAATTTAAAACTTTAACTTTTTCTTATATTTCATTATTTTAGAAAACACGTCACATCTAAATTTCATTCCTTAAATAAAATCCAAAAAATTCTTGAATAGGTTAGACTCGAGATGATGATACTTGATTTCTTCACCATCTTATTGCTTTATAACCTGACCAGTATACTTACACTTTACACCAAGTTTTTGACATCATACATGGTCATAAAATTCAAATTTTAACATCTAATTAGTTGTATCTTTTAAATAAATAAATAAAATCGATCTTAGTTGTAATTATGTCAACAAAAATTGACAATGTGATTATTCATGAATTGATTTGGGTTAACTTGTTGAAGATAAAACAAACAAACAAAAAGGCTAAAATAAGTTGTTTAATTATGTAACTAACAACTTTCCTTTCTCCTCCCATAATGAAAAGACGGTTTCTCTAAATTTCATCAATATACATATATATATAGATATATGTATTGATCAAATGACCAATATCAACGAGGACACAATATTAGGAAAGAACAAAGAAAATAAAATGGCCAATAACTCTTGTCTTCTTATTGTCTCTCTCATTGGAGTTCTTTTGTTCACCATCATTTCTAATGTGGCATCATCTAACGACGTCGTTTCCACCATCTGTCCAAAAACTTCAAACTCGCCATTTTGTTCAAGTCTGTTGAAATCTGCACGCACTGCAGATCTAAAAGGCTTGGCTGTATACACCTTAAACCTTGCCCATACAAATGCTCGCAAATCTTTGACCTTAGCCAAGTCACTTGCAAAATCCACCACCAGCCCTCAACTTAAGCAACGATATTCGTCTTGTGCTGAGAGCTATGATGAAGCTGTTGGTGACATTGAAAATGCCCAAAAGGACTGGGCACTTGGTGACTTTAATGCTGTCAATATTGTAACTTCTGGTGCCATGACAGAGATTGACGACTGTCGGGATAAGTTCGCGCAGCCGCCGAAGGATACGTCATTGCTTTTGAAGAATGGCAAGACTCTAAATGATATATGCAACATTATTTTGGTTATATCAAATCTTCTTTGAGGGCTATGTACTTTTGAGATTTTTATCAATAAATAATATGAAGTTGAATTGTTAACATGTATAATAACACTACAATGTGTTGGTGATTGGAATTGATTTTGGTTAAACTTTAGAAGAGAAAAAAAATCAATCGATAACTCCAACAAATCAAAATAACTAAATAAAAAATCAGACTCGAAAGATAATATCCCTAATAACATAGATAGACATATATTAATAGATAATTCTAACAAAAGAAAAATTACTGAAATTTTATAAATATTTTGTTATATTTAAAAACAATCATTAGGATAATTCACATAATATAATCGCTTAAGGAATGAAGCATTTTAAATATGTTTAATGTATAATCGTTTAAATAAGATCGTTTAATGTATATATAATTAAAGTAATAATTAAATTAAAAAAATATAAAAATAACCAAATAAAAAACATCAAATCAAACTTAAATAATTTATTTAATTTGTTAGATGTGATATAGTTACATTAGTTAAAATTTAAAGAACAAAGAAAGGAAAATCATTAATTATATATTAACTTATAATTCTATTAAATGAGCCATTCCAATTTCAATCTGGGAATCTTTGGCTAGTTTTAGAGTTTTTGCTTTTCTTGTCTCCAATGTTATTCCTCACATGGTGTTGACACGACGACAACATCAAACGATGTAGCATCAAGCATATACCCGAAAACTAGAAATCCATCATTATGTGCTAATGTGTAGAAATCTAGAGGCAACCCAGAGCTGAAAGTGTTAGCCACTTGCACTCTCAAACTTACATGTACAAATGCAGAAAAATATATAAATTTGGCCAAATCTCTTGCAGCAACAACGACCAATTCTCAAGTTAAAAACTAAATATTTCTCTTGCTACGAGAGCAATGAGGAAGTCGTGGGTGACAATAAGAATGCAAAAACAAATTAATTTGGCCGTTAGTGATTTCAATTGTGTCAACATGGCAACTTATGGCATCATGACAGCGATCGACGACTGTTAAGATAGCTTCAAACAACCATCGAAAGATTTGTCATTGCTTCCAAAGAATGGAAGGACTTTAAATGATGTATGTTGCATTATTTTAGTTATATCTAATCTTCTCCCGTAGTCCCCATTTAATGAGAAGTATTATGATTAGGGGTGAAAAAAACCGACCGACCCAAAGACCCGACCTGACCCGATTCGGTTCGGTTTGGGTTGGACCGGTTAGTAACAACAGTGTTACTAAACCGAACCGACCCGATTTAATTCGGGTCGGGTCGGGTTTAAAATACCCGATTAGGTTAAAATACTTCTGGCGTTTTAATTCATTTTCTCTCCTCTTCGATTCTTCTTCAGTCTTCAGCATTTTGTCTGGCGTCTTCCTCCAAAGTTCAAAAACCATTTTGTTCCATCGTCTGGCGTCGGCATCTACCTCTTCGTCTGCATCAGCGTCGGCATCTATCTCTTCGTGTTCATCGGCGTCGGCATCTCTTCGTCTTCATCACTTCACCACTCCATCGTCATCGCCTGTAAGTTCCACACTGACCCATATACTGCTTTATCTTTCTGTCTGTCCCTTTCTCCTTATTATCATCTCTTTAATTTTTAAATTACAGCTTGTATCATTTTGGGTTTTTTTTCTGTTTATTTGGGGTTATTGCCATCTGGGTTCTTGTTTATGATGGATTATTAGGATGACTTCTTTGTTTTTGCTGACGAGGTTGAACTTTCTGCTCTGGGAATGGGTAATTTTGCTGCTTTATACTTTCGTTTTGTTCTTTTAAGTACTTTGCCTGACTTTGAATCGTGAAATCTAGAATAAATGGAGTGTAATTTGTATTTTGATTAGAATTCTGCCTAAAAAGGTCTTAAAATGCAGAATTCTGAGACTATGAATTAATGATGAAGTGAACTAGTGAAATAATGTGGAGTTTTTGCTTATATTTCAACTTTCGCCTGAGCAATTTGCAATTCGTTTGTTTTCTTTCTTGTTGATTTGTAATGTACTGTACTGTAATTTACAATTTGCAATTTGCAATTCACATTAATGTACTGTCCACCAAATTTTTAGTGTGAAAAAGTAATGAAAACTCTTTTATCATTATTCATAAGTAAAAACAACACAAATTTCATTTGTCTTTAAAGTAAGAACCAACCTCACATTTTCATTTTCTTTCAGGTTTTTCCCCTCTTTTTGTCATTCATTTTTCTTTGCTTAGTTTCCATTGAATGTGTTCTTCTTCTTATATATTCATGTTATGATCAAGTTTGTGTTTGGAATGTAAGGTAGGTTATGTTTTCTATTTGATTTCGATATATATATATATATGTTTTAGTCTCTACTTCGTGCTCCATTGTTACTTTGTTCATCAGAATTTTGTTTCATTTCATGCTTTGCATGATTATTTTATCAATGTGTTGGTCATGTATGATTATTATTATTATTTTTTTTTTTCAAAACAGAAACGAACATAGGGATGTGAAAATTTAGGAACTAATGGGAAAGAGTAACTAGAAGAACTTAAGTATTTTAGGAACTAATGGGATGCGAAAATTTTGCTTTCGAAAAGTTTGTTTATATAATAACATTTAGAGTACTGCCTTTCTTTGTTTCTTTCTCTTTTACAGTACTGGTAAGCTTTTCCTTAATTTTCTATGTGTTTTGTTTGATGATTATTAGGATGACTTCATTCTCGGTAGACGAGACTTCAAATCAGAGTTGTTCTAGTCCAGTGTTAGGAAAAAGAAAACCGGTTAAACCACCATCATCGGTATGGGAACATTTTATAAAAGTAGAAGGATGTGATCCTAAATATCCTAGGGCTGCTTGTAAACATTGTGGGACTTCATATGCTTGTGATTCCAAAAGAAATGGTACCACTAATTTAAAAAGACATTTAGAGAAATGTAAGATGTATGTAAATCCATTGGAAGATAATGTTGAAGGAGAGGGAGATTCTGAAAGTAATTTGATGACTGCATCATTCACTCAAGAAAATTGTAGAAAAATGCTTTCTAGGATGGTTATCTTGGATGAATTGCCATTTAAGTTCGTAGAAAGTGAAGGGTTTCACCAATTTTGTCGGGCATTAAATCCAAAGTCTGTGATTCCATCAAGAGTAATCGTTGCAGAAGATTGTTTTCAAATGTATATGAAGGAGAAAAAAAAGTTAAAAAATGCATTAACTCGAAGTGGCCAAAGAGTTTGTTTAACAACGGATACGTGGACTTCTGTGCAAAATATTAATTATATGGTTATAACGGCTCATTTCATTGATGATGATTGGAACTTGCACAAAAGAATTTTGAACTTTTGTCAAGTAGCTAATCATAAAGGAGATACCATAGGTAGAGCCATTGAAAAGTGCTTAGAAGGTTGGGGTATTGATAGGCTCTTCTGTAACGGTTGATAATGTGAGTTCAAATGATGTAGCCATTGCCTACTTGGTTAAAAAGTTTAAAGGCAGAAATGGGTTGGTGTTGGATGGTGAATTTATTCACATTAGATGTTGTGCTCATATTCTTAATTTAATTGTTAGTGATGCCTTAAAAGATTTGCATGTGTCTATCATTCGAATCAGAAATGCTGTGAAGTATGTTAGGTCATCTCCTGCTAGATTGCAAATATTTAAAGATTTTGCTAAAGAAGATAAGATGTCAACAAAAAATTGTCTTACAATGGATGTTCCGACACGATGGAATTCTACTTTTACTATGTTGGATGGAGCAATTAAGTGTCAAAAGACTTTTGAAAGATTGGAGGAGCATGACCCTAGTTATTTGCCAAAGGATGATATTCCTACTACTGAAGATTGGGATAATGCAAAAGTGTTTGTAAAGTTCCTAAAGACTTTTTCAGAGGTAACAATGAAGTTTTCTGCATCTATGTTTGTGACTTCAAATATATTTTTTCATGAACTTTGTTTGATCCAAGAAATAATTCGTGAATTCTCATCGTATGAGAATGCATTATTGAGTCAAATGACATTAAGCATGCAGACAAAATTCAACAAGTATTGGGGTATAACTACAAGTGAGAAGACCAATTTATTATTGTATGTTTCTGTAGTTCTTGACCCTAGGTACAAGCTAGCTTATGTGAATTATTGTTTTAATGAATTTTTGGAGGAAGATTGTGCAAAAATATGGACAAATAAGGTTGAAGAAGCATTTCGTCGATTGTGTGATGATTATTATATGAGAATGTCAAAAGAAAAATATTCACAAACACAATCATGTACACCTATCGAAGGATTTGGCTTTCAAAGTCAAAGTGAAATACCTTCTATCTCATCTAGTGGATCTTACAAGGCACGTGCTACTGTTCATGATAGATTTAAACAAAGTAACAAAACATGTCTAGATGATGCTAAAACAGAGGTGACTCGTTATCTGGATGAGGCTCGTATAGATTGTATGGGCGATGAATATTTAGATTTGCTAACTTGGTGGAAGGTGAATTCCTCTCGATTTAAGATCATTAGCCAAGTAGCTAGGGACATCTACAGTATTCCTATATCAACTGTGCCTTCTGAGTTCGCCTTTAGCACTGGAGGACGGGTGTTAGATTCTTTTCGAAGTTCTTTAACTCCTCAAACTACAGAGGCACTCATTTGTGCTCAGAATTGGATTCAGTCTAAACCTTTGGATGACATGACTGAAGATATTGACGGGGCTGATGAAATTGATGAAGGTAATATTCTTTTTGAAGTACGCATTTAAAATTTTCAATTATCCCATATAAGCTAACTTTTTGTCATTTTGATCTAGAATTCATAAACATAGGAAAGGAGATGGAAGCTGCATTTGAGAATTTGAATAATGACTCTATGGTTTAAATCCCTACTCTCAAATCTTTATTTACATTTTTTTTAAATTATTAACTTGTTAAATATCGAATCTTGTTTGTTTAGAGTCTTGAAGCTCAGTGATGGAAGCACTTTGGGTTATACGAACAAGGTGGTCTCGTGAAGATGTTCATTAATTCATACCTTCCCAATTGTAAACTCTGTTCATTTTAAGATAATAGTTGGATCTTTGTGATTGATTCTAATGTTGCAGGATTATTTTGAACCCTCAAGTCAAATGAGATTTAATGAACTTCTGTTTGCACTTTGCAGTATTATTTTCATTTATCTATTTAGTGCCTTAAAGCTAGTGACATGCTAAACATTAAACTATTGTAGTTTAGTATGTAATCATATATGTAAGGTCTTTTCAATTCATTTCCAGCATATCTATTTAGTGCCTTAAAGCTATTGCAGGATCTCTTTCTCTCTCAAGAATTAGACTTTAGAGTTGAGATTTTAAGGTTTCAGAAACAATTTGGTTACTTGCTTGCCCCTAAACATGGATAGATAAGTAAATAACATCATTTCCTTCTTAAAATTGAAATGAAAATGTTGAGTGCTTTTACCAAATGAAGATTATTATCCAATGTGAATTTTTTAATTACTGCAGAGGAGATAAGAGCTAAGAAGGAGGAAAAAAAAAAACTGACCCGACCCGACCCATTCGGCCCAACCCGAATGTGGGTTGGGTCGGGTCGGGTCAGGTTTCAGAATCAACCGTACATTTCGGGTCGGGTTGGTTTTGAAGAAAACTCGACCCGACCCGACCCAATTACACCCCTAATTATGATATGAAACTCTAGGCATTGGATCTAAGAATCATGTTAATAACAACAAGACTTAATAAACACAACTCCAACAACTCCAAAACCAATTTGATTTGAACCCCTAAGATATCGGTTAGATTCATATTACTTAGATGATCTAACAGACTAAGGATTGGACAAAGCTAGAAACTTCCATCAACCCTCAAGCACTCCACAAGCAAGGACATATCAATTCTCACTTGATTGCTGCAAATATTCATGCACTCTATCGCAAGAACACACAAGAACAAAATTCTACATTTTAGAACTTTCAAATTTCATTCATCCAAACTCTTATTTTAAATGTGGAAATTACAACCATAATTTTATACTAATCAAAATATTAAATCAAAACTCTCAACATTTAATTTTATGACTTTTGGGTTGTCCAAATAATTTTCCAACTACTTCATTTGATTCAATTCTGATTTCTAATTGGTTCATATAATATTATGTACTTTGCTGTATATGTATATTGTCAACCATCGACAAAAATTACATTTTCTTAAGACTGCAATACTTCTTCATTTGATTGTGTATTTTTATTGGCCATGTAAATTTTGAACCGAAAAATAGATATTTAAAAATTTTCACTTAGAAATTATCCTTTGAAAACTTATTTTTTGGATTTGGTGATTAGACAATAATTTTTTTTCTTATGTTTCGTTATTTTTATAAACACGTCATCTAAATTTCAATTCTTTAAATAAAATATTAAAAAATTCTTGAATAGTTAAACTCAATTTGAACATTTTATCTCTAGAGAAGACGATACTTGGTTGCTTCTTAACCATTCTACTGCTTTATAGTTAATTTGACGGGTATACTTACACTTTACACCAAGTTTTTGGCATCATACATGGTTAGAAAATTCAAATTTTAGCATCTTAGTTGTATCATTTTAAATAAATAAATAAAGCATTTCTTTTGCGACAACATATTTTTAAGAAATATAGCATTGTTTTGGGTCACAAAAACTTGAATTTCATTAAAAAATTTATAAAATTTCTATTTAATGGGTGCATTTTAAACTATTTAAAAAGGAATCAAGATTAAAATTGTAACCTTTGAAATAAGCTATAAATTTGTAAAACAAATAACAAAGTTTTGACTTTTTTTATAATGGTTAAATTGGTGCATCTACTTACCATTTTTAAATAATAATAGTAATAATAATAATAAATGTAATAATAATAATAGTATTATTATTATTATTATTATTATTATTATTATTATTATTATTATTATTATTATAATTATTATTATAAATGTGGGAAGTCCTATACGGATACCGACTTCCTTTTTCCTAAATTCCTTTTGATACTACCATTTTATCCTTATTAAAAAAAAACCCCTCGTACTAGATAGAAGAGTTTCTTTCTGTTTTTAAGATGATCGGAGAATATTAAAATAAAATTTGTTACATTACCTAATTTAAAAAGTTGATGGTAAATAAAACAACATTAAATATTGTATAATATTTATTTATTATATGCGAAAGAAATCCATATTTAAAAAATAATTTGAATTTAATTAGTGATTTTCACATGAATTCATGCACGTGTTTTTGAACTAATTTAACTGAAAAAGATTGAAACAATAGTTACAAATTATCTTTTCCTAAAACAAAATGTAGGCAACAAAACTTTTCCAAAACTAAATATGCATTTTAATGATTATAGAATCAAAAGTCATATGATTACGATGGTTAAATGAAATTATTAAGCAAATCAGTACATTTGAACATCTTTGTTTCTTGAATTTAAAACTTTAACTTTTTCTTATATTTCATTATTTTAGAAAACACGTCACATCTAAATTTCATTCCTTAAATAAAATCCAAAAAATTCTTGAATAGGTTAGGCTCGAGATGATGATACTTGATTTCTTCACCATCTTATTGCTTTATAACTTGACCGGTATACTTACACTTTACACTAAGTTTTTGGCATCATACATGGTTAGAAAATTCAAATTTTAACATCTAATTAGTTGTATCTTTTAAATAAATAAATAAAATCGATCTTAGCTGTAATTATGTCAAAAAAAAAAAAAACGATAATGTGATTATTCATGAATTGATTTGGTTTAACTTGTTAAAGATAAAACAAACAAACAAAAAGGCTAAAATAGGTTGTTTAATTATGTAACTAACAACTTTCCTTTCTCCTCCCATAATGAAAAGACCGTTTCTCTAAATTTCATCAATATACATATATATATGTGTATTGATCAAATGACCAATATCAACGAGGACACAATATTAGGAAAGAAGAAAGAAAATAAAATGGCCAATAACTCTTGTCTTCTTATTGTCTATCTCATTGGAGTTCTTTTGTTCACCATCATTTCAAATGTGGCATCATCTAACGACGTCGTTTCCACCATCTGTCCAAAAACTTCAAACCCGCCATTTTGTTCAAGTCTGTTGAAATCTGCACGCACTGCAGATCTAAAAGGCTTGGCTGTATACACCTTAAACCTTGCCCATACAAATGCTCGCAAATCTTTGACCTTAGCCAAGTCACTTGCAACAACCACCACCAACCCTCAACTTAAGCAACGATATTCGTCTTGTGCTGAGAGCTATGATGAAGTTGTTGGTGATATTGAAAATGCCCAAAAGGACGTGACACTTGGTGACTTTAATGCTGTCAATATTGTAACTTCTGGTGCCATGACAGAGATTGACGACTGTCAGGATAAGTTCGCGCAGCCGCCGAAGGATACGCCATTGCTTTTGAAGAATGGCAAGACTCTAAACGATATATGCAGCATTATTTTGGTTATATCAAATCTTCTTTGAGGGCTATGTACTTTTGAGTTTTTATCAATAAATAATATGAAGTTGAATTGTTAACATGTATAATAACACTACAATGTGTTGGTGATTGGAATTGATTTTGGTTAAACTTTAGAAGAGAAAAAAAATCAATCAATAGATAATTCCAACAAATCAAAATAACAAAATAAAAAATCAGACTCGAAAGATAATATCCCTAATAACACAGATAGACATATATTAATAGATAATTCTAACAAAAGAAAAATTACTAAAATTTTATAAATATTTTTTTATATTTAAAAACAATCATTAGGATAATTCACATAATATAATCTCTTAAGGAATGAAGCATTTTAAATATGTTTAATTTATATATTCTCGTTTAAATAAGATCGTTTAATGTATATATAATTAAAGTAATAATTAAATTAAAAAAATATAAAAATAACCAAATAAAAAACAACAAATCAAACTTAAATAATTTATTTAATTCGTTAGATGTGATAGTTACATTAATTAAAATTTAAAGAACAAAGAAAGGAAAATCATTAATTATACATTAACTTATAATTCTATTAAATGACCCATTCCAATTTCAATCTTGGAATCTTTGGCTAGTTTTAGAGTTTTTTCTTTTCTTTTCTCCAATGTTATTCCTCACATGGTGTTGACACGACGACAACATCGAACGATGTAGCATCAAGCATATACCCGAAAACTAGAAATCCATCATTATGTGCTCATGTGTAGAAATCTAGAGGCAACCCAGAGCTAAAAGTGTTAGCCACTTACACGCTCAAACTTACATGTACAAAGGCAGAAAAATATCTAAATTTGGCCAAATCTCTTGGAGCAAAGACGACCAGTTCTCAAGTGAAAAACTGATATTTCTCTTGCTACCAGAGCAATGAGGAAGTCGTGGGTGACATTAAGAATGCAAAAACAATTTTTTTTTCTTATGTTTCGTTATATTTATAAACACGTCTCTAAATTTCAATTCGTTAAATAAAATATTAAAAACTTCTTGAATAGTTAAACTCAATTTGACCATTTTATCTCTAGAGAAGATGATACGTGGTTGCTTCTTAACCATTCTACTGCTTTATAGTTAATTTGACGGATATACTTACACTCTACACCAAGTTTTTGGCATCATACATGGTTAGAAAATTCAATTTTTAGCATCTTAGTTGTATCTTTTCAAATAAATAAATAAAGCATATCTTAGTTGTAAGTATGTCAAAAACAAATTGACAATTATGATTATTCAAGAATTGATTTTGGTTATTTTTTGAAGATAAAAATAACAAATAATAATAATACAAAAACCAAGAAAAGATTAAAATAGGCTTTAACTATGTAATTACAACTTCCCTTTCTACTCCCTAAGAAAAAACTCATTTCTCTAAATTTCATCTATATGTGTGTGTATTGATCAAAATGACCCATAGGACACTAATATTGAGAAAGAACAAAGAAATTAAAATGGCCAATAACTCTTGTCTCGTCATTGTCTCTCTCATTGGAGTTCTTTTGTTCACCATCATTTCAAATGTGGCATCATCTAACGACGTCATTTCCACCATCTGTCCAAAAACTTCAAACTCACGATTTTGTTCACGTGTGTTGAAATCTGCAGGCACTACAGATTTAAAAGGCTTGGTTGTATACACTTTAAACCTTGCCCATACAAATGCTCGCAAATCTTTGACCTTAGCCAAGTCACTTGCAACAACCACCACCAATCCACAACTTAAGCAACGATATTCGTCTTGTTCTGAGAGCTATGATGAAGCTGTTGGTGACATTGAAAATGCCCAAAAGGACTTGGCACTTGGTGACTTTAATGCTGTCAATATTGTAACTTCTGGTGCCATGACAGAGATTGACGACTGTCAGGATAAGTTCGTGCAGCCGCCAAAGGATACGTCGTTACTTTTGAAGAATGGCAAGACTCTAAACGATATATGCAACATTATTTTGGTTATATCCAATCTTCTATGAGGGCTATATGTGTTTTTTAGATTAAATGAAGTCTGTTTTTTAGTTCATTTTTAGGTGATAAAAAAATCAATTAATAGATAAATTTAACTTATCAAAATAACTAAATAAAAAATCTTACTTAAAAGACAATGTCCCTAATAAACACAGATAGACTTATATCACTACATAATTCTAACAAACGAAAAATTACTGAAATTTTCATTCAAATAATTCACATAATATAACATCTTAAATTTACATGACGTTTCCAAAATACCTTAAGCCATTTAGTTTAATGATTCAAACTTTTATAGTATATAATTGCTTTAATTCAAGTGTTATATTTGAAAATAAATTTAGTTTTAAAAAATAACCAATAAACTATCATTTCAATATTTGACAAGAGGAAAAATGCGTATAATAAAATGGAAGGAATGAAGCATTTTAAATATGTTTAATGTATATATTATCGTTTGACTAAGATCGTTGAATGTATATATAATTAAAGTAATAACTAAATTAAAAACAAATAAAAACAACCAAATAGAAAACATCAAATCAAACTTAAATAATTTATTTAATTGTTTGATGTGATATAGTTAAATTAATTAGAATTCAAACAACAAATTAGAAAGGAAAATCATTAATTATACATTAACTTATTGTTCTATTAAAATGACCAATTCCAATTTCAATCTTAGACTCTTTGGCTAGTTTTACGGTTTTTCTTTTCTTTTCTACAAAGTTATTCCTCACATATGGTGTTGACACGACGACACAACGTCAAACGTTGTAGCATCAAGCATATGCCCGAAAACTAGAAATCGATCATTTTGCACTAATGTATTGATATCTCCAGGCAACACAGACCCAAAAGTGTTAGCCCCTTACATCCTCAAACTTACATGTACAAATGCAAAAAAATCTCTAAATTTGGCCAAATCTCTTATAGCAACGATGACCAATTCTCAACTTGAAAACTAATATTTCTCTTGCTACGAGAGCAACGAGAAGGTCGTGGGCGATAATGAGAATGCTAAAAGTAATTTGGCCATTAGAGATTCCAATGGTGTCGATATGACAACTTATGGCATCGTGACAGTGGTCGAGGATGTTAAGATAGCTTTAAATAGCCATCAAAAGATTCATCATTATTGCTTCCAAAAGAATGGGAGGACATTAAATGATGTATGTAGTATTATTTTAGTTATATCTAATCTTCTCCCGTAGTCCCCATTTAATGAGAGGTATTATGATATGAAACCCTGGACATTGGATCTAAGAATCATGTTAAATAATAAGACTCAAAGAAAACAACTCCAACAGCTCCGAAACCAATTTAATTTCAACTCCTAAGATATAGGTTAGATTCAAACTACTTAGATGATCTAACAAACCAAAGGATTGGACAAAGTTAGAAATTTCCATCAACCTTTAATCTTCAAAGCACTCCACAAGCAAGCCATATCAATTCTCACTTGGATGCTCCAAATATTCATGCATTCTATCACAAGAACACACACGAACAAAATTCTACAATTTAGAATTTTTAAATTTCATTCATCTTAATTCTTATTTTAAATGTGGAAATTACAACCATATTTATACTAATTAAAATATTAAATGAAATGTCACAATATTTAATTTTATGACCTTTGAGTTTTTCAAATAACTTTTCAACTTCCAAATATTGCATCTCTTCAACTTCTTCATTTGATTCAATTTTAATTTCTTGGTTTGTATCGTATTATGTACTTTATTGTGTATATATATTGTTTAACTGTCAACAAAAGTTACATTTTTTAAGACTGTAATATTTCTTCACTTGATTGTGTATTTCTATTGACCAGGTAAATTTTCACTTAGATATTCTACATGGAAAATTTATTTTTGGATTTGGTGCTTAGACAATAGTTGTCTTTTTTTTCTTATGTTTCATTATTTTAAAAAACACTATCATCTAAATTTCATTCCTTAAATAAAATCCAAAAAGTTCTTGAATAGTTACTGTCACACCTCGTTCTAAGTTTCCCTTCTAACCTAGATCGTGGTGTGAATCTACTCCTTAAAACAATCCTCTTTAAACGTAAGATTAATAAAATGCTTTCCAAAAATTCAAAAAAAAAAATTCGGCAGAGTCTCTCCTGAAAAACAAATTAACCACACCTGAAAAATAGAAGAAAAACACACTTCTACGGTTTTAAAAAACTCAAATATCAACGTATGTCTCACCACACACTCATCTGTAAACGCGAAGCTTCTGCCATGGCTATCTATCCCTTCTTGGTTTTCTTTATCTCTTCACCTTAATTCTCGGCCCTTTCCTCTTCTTCTACTTTCTCAGATTCTACCTCAACATCTATCTCAAGTTTAAGGACCCAAAGGAAAAAGAAAAAAAATGGGGAAGATGTGGTTGACGCTCAAATATAGTAGCTATTGATCAAATGACCCATATCAACGAGGACACAATATTAGGAAAGAACAATGAAAATAAAATGGCCAATAACTCTTGTCTTCTTATTGTTTCTCTCATTGGAGTTCTTTTGTTCACCATCATTTCGATGTTATTCCTCACATGGTGTTGACACGACGACAACATCAAACGATGTAGCATCAAGCATATACCCGAAAACTAGAAATCCATCATTATGTGCTAATGTGTAGAAATCTAGAGGCAACCTAGTGCTAAAAGTGTTAGCCACTTGCACTCTCAAACTTACATGTACAAATGCAGAAAAATATCTAAATTTGGCCAAATCTCTTGCAGCAACGACGACCAGTTCTCAAGTTAAAAACTGATATTTCTCTTGCTACGAGAGAAATGAGGAAGTTGTGGGTGACATTAAGAATGCAAAATCAAATTAATTTGGCTGTTAGTGATTTCAATTGTGTCAACATGGCAACTTATGGCATCATGACAGCGATCGACGACTGTTAAGATAACTTCAAATAGCCATCGAAAGATTTGTCATTGCTTCCAAAGAATGGAAGGACTTTAAATGATGTATGTTGCATTATTTTAGTTATATCTAATCTTCTCCCGTAGTCCCATTTAATGAGAAGTATTATGATATGAAACTCTAGGCATTGGATCTAAGAATCATGTTAATAACAACAAGACTTAAAAAACACAACCCCAACATGTAAACCCGATATTTTCTTTGTTTAATTTCTTTAAATATGAAAAAAAATGGAAATTAAGTGTAAATATATATATTTATTAAATGGTTTTATTAAATAAAATAAAGAAAAGAAAGGATAAAAAGAAAAAGAAAAAAAAAAAAGAAGACAATTTCATTTTTCTTTTCTTCTTCTTCTTCTCTTCCCTTCACCGCCAAGCATTTTGAAGACAAATTATCATCCAACTTCCATTCTTTTTCTTCTTCAATTTGGAGAGAACATTTAAGAGAGAGTCTGAAAGAAGAAGAGGAATTTTACTAGAATTTTGAGGTTGAAGAAGTGGAGGAGAACTCAAGCAAAGTGTATCCATGGCTGAATTTTGGTTCATTCTGCACATTACTGGTTTTTAATTCGATTTCAACTCTTCAAAAGGAATTAAGAGGTGAGGTTTACATTTACTGAAAGTTAACTCATTTTCAAACAAACTTTATGCAGAAAGTTGGAGCAAATTCGGATATTCATTGGGTTCTTTTTTATGAAGAAAATAGGGCAGTTGGTTTGCACTCGCAATCAGGAGATCTCTGGTTTTTCTTGTATTTCAGAGGGTACCGATAGAGTTAGGATCTCTATTTAGTATGGTTGGAAAGCTTATTCAATTTACTACAACTTTCAGGAAGATAGTATGAACCCAAAACGACTAAAACTCAGTTAAAATGTAGGGACAAGTTAAAGAGGTCGTGTGCACGCGATTCTTGAACTGGTTCTGTTTCGAGGGTTATCTTAGTTTATTCACAGGGAAACAGATTTAAATGTCTTGAGATAAGTTTTAGAGGATCTCAAAATGAAGAGTTTAATATAAAGAACACTCATTTTGGTTAAGTATTGAGAAAGTTATAGTCATTTGAAGTTTATGTTAGAAATCTGGAAATTGCAGAGAGTTGTTGAAATAGGATTTTATTTCTTAAGCTTTGTTTTCGTGAGCGTCATCTTTGGTGCGACATGTTATGTATATCTTTAGGAAACCAGAATGTTTAGAGTTTTAATACTCGGTTGGGTTGTTGGCAGGCCAAGAAGAATTAAACCGAGCTTATAGACCAAGGATCTAGCCTAAGACGGTGAGTGACAAAACCAACTTTGAAATATTTTCCATATCTGTTATTATGATTGAATGCGATAAATGTTTACTTACGAAGCTATGAAAGGTATTTGAATTTCATGACTATTTTATACATTTGGAGACTAGATTTCTTAAAGAAATTTATGCTAGCACGTAGATATTAAATGTTTGGAAAGTATTTAAACCACAATGTTTTAAGCAAAGCATGAACTAGTAAGAAGTTTTGTTTTAAGAACTACAGTTTTCCACGAAAGAGTTGAGTAAAGTTCGAGCTTTATGTAAAATTTATAAGCCGGCATGTTTTAATTTTTTTAGATGATTTATGAAATTTTCATTAACTACATGACTGAGATCTTGAGCCTGAGGCTAGAGATTACCGTGTGCACACTGGTTAGATTCTGTTGTTGACGTTGAGTGTACTCTATAACAACGGTGCTGTCGTGAGTGCTGGGTGTCACAATCGTAACTTCTTAACACGATTGTGCGGTACTTGTTTAGCTCGATCAACAAGTTAACCTTTCGAAATTCGAAATCCGCAGACAAACTCGCGGTATGATGTAGCCTCCCTCCACGTTCTTGGGAAAATGTTTTTATAAAACGGGAGAGAGAAAGTAAATAGTTGAAAACATCATAAAGAAAGCATTGAAGACTGTCAATTGCAAAAAGAATAGTTTAGTTTGCAAAGAGTGCGACAAGGCTTGGGCGGGAGTCGGACTGGTCATGTACCCCCTATAGTACATATTGAGAATTTTGGCCTTGGCACGCTTGCATATGAAAAAGCCGAAATGTCACACTGTGACTCGGCGACCCCTAAACGAAAGAATTAACCTAGACTACTTTCAAAACATAAAGATAAAGCGATTTAGGGGTGTTCGGGCATACGGCCACGGGTAAATAATACCTTAGACAAGTATGCCCTTGACATTCTCCCCCACTTAACCAGTTGACGTCCTCGTCAACTGGCAAAGCTGGAGCTCTTCGGTCTTCTGCGTCCACGCTTCAAAGTCTTCGACAGGTCCTCCACTGGTTACCTCCACGAGGGGCTTCTTCCGCTTCACCAGGAATTTATGTATCTCCCTCGTGGGCCTTCTACCAGTCCTTACTCTGTCAGCAAGGGCTTCCTCGACTTCTCTGTCTTCCTCCAGGTTCAGGTTGACAGATAATCGTATGGCGTTGTTGCACCGTTAACTGGGAGCTTGGTCATCCACTCGAACTCAAGAGGGTGTCGCTCTCGATCTACCCCTTCCCTCATCGGCCTTGAAGCTTCTTCTAGGCACACTCGAGCGATGTCGGCCATCTATTCCCATTCCTTTTCAACTCTGTGAACTTGAGGGCGGTCCCCTACAGAATGCCTCTTTCTTTTAATCTCCAACGGACTTCTCTTGATCAGTGAGTCTGTCTGAGCTCTATGACCGAGTTGGGCTACCTTCGGCATCTGAACCCAATTCTTTTGTTTGTCATCAACACAATGATGCAGATATTCTTCGAGCACACAGCTCAATTGCTCGGCTTCAACTTTGGGAGTCTTGGTCGCATCGACGACCCCCAGACTTGGCCCCTCGATCATGGCTTGCTTCAAACCATTGAAGGTGGCCTGACACTTGAGGTCCTCACTCCATTGAGTGTCTTCTTCTCTCGACAACCCACTTTGGTGGCACTCCCCCACATGATCATGCACGTTTATCTGGCTCTGCACAGAGTAACACTCTCCTCCCTTGGCATCGGTAAGACTCAGTGGTACCACAGGGAACCCGTATGCTTCATGCCTAGTGACACAATTTTTCTCAAGTCCCTTTGCCTTCATTGTTCTTACTCGACAGTACCTCGGTTGGTCGTCTGACTTTGGGAGATACTTCACCCCACGTGAGCGGTCCACCCGCCTCATGAGCATGGGGAGTGGACATTTACGTCGAACTGTGAGCTTACTCTGGATACGGCAGTCAATACATTGTTGTGGGTTTCTGTCCTTCTTCTTCAGGGGAAGGACATGTACTCCATACGAAGCTTGTACAGGTCTACGATATCCTGTATTCGACAACATCTTCGATGGTTTCCAAAGTTTCCAAAGTTTGGCTAACTCCGACGGCGCCATGCGATAAACATTCTTCACAGGCACTTTTGCCTCTGGCAACAATTCTCTTCCCTAGTCGATCGTCCTTCGCATATTTGGCAGCACATCATGGCACTTTTCTGGGACACATAGAGTGTCTTTGGGGACTGTCTCCCCCCTTTTTTCCAACGCCGCAAGCGAGATCTCCACATATGGTGGTTCCTCTTGGACGCGACTCTCGTCTAGTTGCATGGCCGATATCATTTTAAACCTGTTGGGCTGACGAATCTTGCTTGCACTATCGTGGGAAAGGATCCAGTAATCACTAGACATCTGGCTGAGGGCATTGGTATGACTTGATGTTCAAAGAGGAACTCCATTCCTAGCACTACATCGAAGTCATCCATCTTCACCACCACAAAGTCTACGTGGCCCTTCCATCCTCCCAACTTTATCGTTGTTTGTTTCACTAACCCGACGACGGGTAGGGCAATGGAATTCACGACCTTCATTCTTCCTGAGTCCTTCTCCCAACGGAGTCTTAGACGTCCGGCCTCTGCCTCTGTTATGAAGTTATGGGTTGCACCGGAATCAATCATAGTGCTTTTCGTCTGCTTTTGATTGATCCAGGTGTTAACATATAATAAGCCCCCTTTTGTGGGTACGTTTCTCTCCCCTGACTTTTTCTAGACAGACGACAGATATTTTATGGCCCCTATTCTAGTCCTTTCGCCTCCATCTATCAGGCCCGCTTCATCCTCAGCTTGATTTGGCTTATCATCTAAATCCTCGATTAATGAGGCCTGAAACGAATGAAAGTCGACTTTATTCGGGCATTCTCTTGCCATATGTGGCCTACCACATATGAAACAACTGAGGCGACGCTTGGGTGGGCTTTGATTATTCGGCCTTTGCCATGTGTTCCCGGTGTTTGGCTGGTGAGATCTGCGGTCTTTACCAGGGCATTTGTCTCCCCCTACCGCTTTGGGAGAACTCGAACGACTATTCCTATTCCTTCCAGGTGAGGAACTTTGGTGACTTCTCACATCTTGAGAGTCACTTGTCAGATCGAACAACCGTTAGGCTGCTGCATACGCTGACGTGAGGTCTTGGACCCTTTGTTCTTACAACTTGGCCCTTGCCCACGGTTTCAGCCCTTCGACAAAACAGAAAACTTTGTCTTTCTCTGACATGTCGCAGATGTCTAGCATCAACCCTGCGAACTGTTTCACGTACTCCCGAATCTCGCCAGTGTGTCTTTGATCACGCAATTTTCGTCGAGCAAGGATTTCCACATTCTCGGGGAAGAATTGCGAGCAGAGCTCTCTCTTTACGGCGTCTCAAGTATCTACTGTGCAACGTCCTTCTTTTATGTCCACGTATCGGGACCTCCACCATAACTTCGCATCTTCAGACAGATGCATCGTTGCAAATGTCACTTTGGCTTCTTCGGTAACAGTGTTTGTAGCCTTGAAGTACTATTCAAGGTCGAAAATATAATTCTCTAGGGCCTTTGCATCCCTTGCCCCACAGAAGGGCTTTGGTTCCGGGATCTTTACTCTGCTAACCGAAATTGCTCCTCCAGCTGGAGCTTGGTTTGCCATTGCTCGCATCGTGAGATTCAGCTTTGCATTCACGTCTGCGATTTCTTTCCTAACGACATCGAGGGTGACTCTAAAATCCTCCGACATGTCGTTTATCATCTCTAATAGTGTCTTCTGAGAGCTATCTAGCTCGCTGACACGTTCTTCCATGTGGGCAGCAAAGCCTGATGAACTGTCCCCACGCTCGTAGTTAATAGTTCTTCTGACGTTTGTGTTTTCTTCTAGGGTGTCAACTCTTGCCAACAACTCTTTTATCGGCAACCCTTCGACACGGCCAGCTACCACATCGATCGTATTAGTTTTTCGGAAATTTCATCGAGACGAGACTCCAAATAGCGGATGGAGTCGGGAACTTCGACTAGGTAGAGCATCTGCTCTTCTATCTCTACTAGTCGATCTTTTTGGGACTTGCCCGATGGATTAGCGGAAGACATGTTTCGGTCTTATCGTCGATTTAACAAACTTGGCTCTGATACCACTTGTCACAATCGTAACTTCTCAACACGATTGTGCGGCACTTGTTTAGCTCGATCAACAAGTCAGCCGTTCAAAATTCGGAATCTGCAGACAAACTCGCGGTATGATGTAGCCTCCCTCCACGTTCTTGAGAAAATGTTTTTATAAAACGGGAGAGAGAAAGTAAATAGTTGAAAACATCATAAAGAAAGCATTGAAGACTGTCAATTGCAAAGAAAATAGTTTAGCTTGCAAAGAGTGCGACAAGGCTTGGGCGGGGGTCGGACTGGTCATGTACCCCCTATAGTACATATTGAGAATTTTGGCCTTGGCAGGCTTGCATATGAAAAAGCCGAAATGTCACACTGTGACTCGGCGACACCTAAGCGAAAGAATTAACCTAGACTACTTTCAAGACATAAAGATAAAGCGATTTAGGGGTGTTCGGGCATACGGCCACGGGTAAATAATACCTTGGACAAGTATGCCCTTGACACTGGGCGGGCTCCACTACGACAAAGACGATGGGAGTGTTGGGCGGGCCCCACTACATCGTAGAGCTTGTAAACGTTGTTGTACTAGGTGTACCCTACACAACGTAGATTTGTCATATTAGTTAAAACGCTTCAATATACTTGATATGCCTTGCAAGAATTCAATGATGAACATACTGAGTATTTGAGAAAGCTATTCTTGCTACTACACGTTTACATTTACGACTTGTATAAGCAGATTTATATGTGTAAAGTTTTCACGTGCTCATATCTTTAAATTCATAGTTTTAAACTGAGTCACTCACTGAGCTTCATAGCTCACCCTTTCCAAAATATTTTACCCATTTTCCAGGAAGAGATCGAGTTCCCGGTGCCTGATAGACTGCCTTAGTCTGTTGAAGCTCCGTTATCAATTGCCACTACGTGTTTTGAGTTGGGCATATAGTCTGTTGTCTTATGATGTATATACACCCTTGTATGTTATAGATACTCCACAGTTTGTATAAGCTTTAGGAGCTGTAGTTGTGTAAATTTTTGTTGGTCATATTTTGATTAAGGTGTCTTTAGGTTTACTAGTGAAATCGGTAAATTTTGAGGTACACTTCATGTATGTGTTTGACTAGCCTAGGATCCACTGTGTTTTGTTGCATGTATAATAGTTTATATACTAGATTGGCAAGTTCATCACATGAAAGTTTTAAGCAGAGTCGACAGATACAGGTACAGAAAAGCGTTGTTCGTGGGCTTCACGTCATCTTTTGGTCTAAGGTAGCAGGTGGTCCGGGAGGGGGTGTGACACAACAGCTCCAAAACCAATTTGTTTGAACCCCTAAGATATAGGTTATATTCATATTACATAGATGATCTAACAGACTAAGGATTGGACAAAGCTAGAAACTTCCATCAACCCTCAAGCACTCCACAAGCAAGGACATATCAATTCTCACTTGGTTGCTGCAAATATTCATGCACTCTATCGCAAGAACACACAAGAACAAAATTCTACATTTTAGAATTTTCAAATTTCATTCATCCAAACTCTTATTTTAAATTTGGAAATTACAACCATAATTTTATACTAATTAAAATTTTAAATCAAAACTCTTAACATTTAATTTTATGACTTTTGGGTTGTCCAAATAATTTTTCAACTTCTTCATTTGATTCAATTATGATTTCTAATTGGTTCATATAATATTATGTACTTTGTTGTATATGTATATTGTCAACCATCGACAAAAATTACATGTTTTTAAGACTGCAATACTTCTTCATTTGATTGTGTATTTCTATTGGCCATGTAAATTTTGAACCGAAAAATAGATATTTAAAAATTTTCACTTAGAAATTATCCTTTGAAAACTTATTTTTTGGATTTGGTGATTAGACAATAATTTTTTTTTCATATGTTTCGTTATTTTTATAAACACGTAATCTAAATTTCAATTCTTTAAATAAAATATTAAAAAATTCTTGAATAGTTAAACTCAATTTGAACATTTTATCTCTAGAGAAGACGATACTTGGTTGCTTCTTAACCATTCTACTGCTTTATAGTTAATTTGACGGGTATACTTACACTTTACACCAAGTATTTGGCATCATACATGGTTAGAAAATTCAATTTTTAGCATCTTAGTTGTATCTTTTCAAATAAATAAATAAAGCATATCTTAGTTGTAAGTATGTCAAAAACAAATTGACAATTATGATTATTCAAGAATTGATTTTGATTATTTTTTGAAGAAAAAAATAACAAATAATAATAATACAAAAACCAACAAAAGACTAAAATAGGCTTTAACTATGTAATTACAACTTCCCAAAAGGACTTGGCACTTGGTGACTTTAATGCTGTCAATATTGTAACTTCTAGTGCCATGACAGAGATTGACGACTGTCATGATAAGTTTGCGTAGCCGCCAAAGGATACGTCGTTGCTTTTGAAGAATGACAAGACTCTAAACGATATATGCAACATTATTTTGGTTATATCCAATCTTCTATGAGGGCTATATGTGCTTTTGAGATTTAATGAAGTTTATTTTTTAAAATAATAATATTTACAATGTAATGGTATTTAAGTTGATTATTTTAGTAAATTTTTAGGTGATAAAAAAAAATCAATTAATAGATAAATTTAACTGATCAAAATATCTAAATAAAAAATCTTACTTAAAAGACAATGTCCCTAATAAACACAGATAGACTTATATCACTACATAATTCGAACAAACGAAAAATTACTGAAATTTTCATTCAAATAATTCACATAATATAACATCTTAAATTTACGTGAGGTTTCAGAAATACCTTAAGCCATTTAGTTTACTGATTCAAACTTTTATAGTATATAATTGCTTTAATTCAAGTGTTATATTGGAAAATAAATTTAGTTTTAAAAATAACCAATAAACTATCATTTCAATATTTGACAAGAGGAAAAATGCGTATAATAAAATGGAAGGAATGAAGCATTTTAAATATGTTTAATGTATATATTATCGTTTGACTAAGATCGTTGAATGTATATATAATTAAAGTAATAACTAAATTAAAAACAAATAAAAATAACCAAATAGAAAACATCAAATCAAACTTAAATAATTTATTTAATTCGTTTGATGTGATATAGTTAAATTAATTAGAATTCAAAGAACAAATTAGAAAGGAAAATCATTAATTATACATTAACTTATTGTTCTATTAAAATGACCAATTCCAATTTCAATCTTAGACTCTTTGGCTAGTTTTACGGTTTTTCTTTTCTTTTCTACAAAGTTATTCCTCACATATGGTGTTGACACGACGACACAACGTCAAACGTTGTAGCATCAAGCATATGCCCGAAAACTAGAAATCGATCATTTTGCACTAATGTATTGATATCTCCAGGCAACATAGACCCAAAAGTGTTAGCCACTTACATCCTTAAACTTACATGTACAAATGCAAAAAAAAAATCTCTAAATTTGGCCAAATCTCTTGTAGCAACGATGACCAATTCTCAACTTGCTTTAGAGAGAATCTCTACGAAAAAAATTGTTTTAGAGAAATTCTGTAGAGAGAATCTGTGTGAAATTTTTGAAGAAACATATTTCTCCACAAAAGGGTGGAGGCAACTTTGCCGCCTGCCACCCTCGGTTCTTTTTTTTCTTTTATTTTTAATTTATTCATTTATTTATTTAAGTTTAGTTTTTTTAAATTTTAAATTTTATTTATAATTTTTAAAATTATTATTATTATTATTATTATTATTATTATTATTATTATTATTATATATTTCTTTTCTTTTTCTTTTAGGTGGCGGCTGCCGCCCTTCTGTTTCTCTTTTTTATATATAATTTATTTATTGTTTAATTTGGTTTATAATTTTATTATTATTATTTATTATTATCATTAATATTATTTTTAGAATAACCTTCTGTTTGTTTTTTTATTTTATATATATAAAACTTTTATTTATTTATTTATTTAGTTTTTCATATTTATGATTTTTTTAACTTTTTTTATTTTTATTTTTATTATCATTATTATTATTTCATTTCATAATTTTTTTAATTTTTTAAGTTAGTACTATTCCTATATCCTCTTCTCTTCACTTATTTATTTAATGTTTTTACATATTTATTTATTTATTATTTGATTTAGTTCTTTTTTTCATTTTTTTCTCTTATTTTATTTATCGTTATTATGTATCTTTTCTTTTCCTTTTCTTTTAACTAATTTTTTACTACTATCGTTATATTTAGTATATGCATGCATTAATATAATAAATTATTTGCCTAATTTATTGTGTGGTATATTTGTTATTTTTATTTGACTTTCATTAAAAATTTCTTAAAATTTTTAAAATACTTTTAACCATACTTGAATGCAATTTTGAAATCTTTTTTTTTTTAATTTTCTCTTTAAACCATTTACAATTTTTTTTCTTTTGCTTTAAAATTATTTCTTTTAAACTCGAACTTAAATATATATTTCATAAGGTTTCTTAATCTACTTTTTTTTTTATAATATCTCATGCCGATTTCACTAAAAAAATCCTACGATGGAATCTAGAAATTTCTGGGAGTCCATTATTTCTAGATTCTTAAGGTAAGGGATCAATATCTTTGGGAGTCCGAGATTTGATCCCAAGAGAAAATATATTTAACCAATGTTTAAAAAGAAACATTATTCGAAGACTAGCCTATGATAGAATTTGAGAAATTGTAATAATTTCTCATTCTCTTAAAGTGAGGAATTTTTCCTCAATATAGTCTAATTAATGGGTGTATCCCACTTACTTTATGGGATCATTGCTCCAAATATTGGAGTAGTGAGCAATGAAATAAGACATAGTTCTTTAAAAAAAATGAATTTTATTCAAGACATTAAATTTGGCCACCGTTTTCTAAAACGGGTGTTACGGGGTGCTAACACCTTCCCCGTACACAAATGACTCCCGAACTCAACTCTATTTTTTTTTCGTAGACCAGTTTTTATTTTGTTTAAAATGATTTACTTTATTTCGGTGTCCAATCACACCGTAAAAAAGATTGGTGGCGACTCCCATTTTTTCGTTTTTAAAATTAAACCCTTCTTAAGGACGTCGGTCGCTCTGCGTCGTCTCGGGTACGTGGCGACAGCTTGGCGACTCCACTGGGGACATGAGGTTCCACCTTGAGAGTTTGGTCTTTTCTTTGTCTTGATCTTGTACATTTTTCTTTTTGTTTTATTTTCTTTTTAGTGTGTTGTTTATTATTGTTTCACACACAATCACAAGCCTCCTGCACGGGCTTTACCATATAGAATTAGAAACGAAGATGGAGTAATGTTGACCTTCGAGGAGCTTATACTTCCGTGCAGGCACACGAAATATTCTCACTCAATTTAGTCATACAATCACATGTGACAGTTGTGATCAAATTGAGGACCTTTTATCTTTTAGGACTTATATTCAGCTTTACTCATTATGATTCTCATATCATGTTAATTCATATGTTTTAGAATTTTAATTTTTTGTCTTATTATATTATTCTCACACACTAGCACAAGCCCTCTACCCGGGTTGTACCTATAGGATTAGATTCGAGGATGTAGTAGTGTTTGACCTTTGAGGAGTTGTTGCTCCCGTGCAAGCACACGAAAAATTCTCACTCACTTTGGTTGTATGATCAAGTGTGACTATACACCATTTTGAGGATCTGTGTCAGATAGGATACTAGCATTAACTTCACTAAGTTTGTTTGAGCCATTGCATTATTTGATGGTTTTCTTTCTCACATTTAGCATTTACATCTAGACTCATCCTAATTGAATCATTATTCACTTTTTGGAAAAGATTAAAGCCAAAACTTGCAAAATAGCTCAAGGTTCACCTCCTCAGCATCCATATTGGACAAGAAGAAAGACTCGAATAATGGATGAGCAAACCAACGATCAGGTTCAAACAGTTCGTCAAGACATTGAAGGATTGAAAGATCAATTGGCAAAGATCTTAGAACTGCTCACTACTGGAAGAGGAAAGAGTGTTGCGGGGATTTCATCACAAGTGGAAGTAGATCTGAAACAGGTGCTAGAAGATATGCCTGCATACCCTCTAGGTTTTACTCGGCAAAGGTCGTCTAGTCCTCGCATGACTTATCCTACACAAAATCCTAATCCGATCACCCAACAGGAAAACCATGTGAGCAATCCAATGTCTACTCCAATTACAGAAAGTTGTAAGAAAATTTTAGAAGAGCAGGGTAGTAGAAAAAGACTGAAATTTCTAGAAGAAAGATTACGTGCCATTGAAGGTGCAGACATGTATGGGAGTATCGACGCAACACAACTATGTTTGATATCAGATGTGGTGATCCCTCCCAAATTCAAGACTCCAGATTTTGAGAAGTACAATGGAACCACGTGCCCAAAAAGTCATCTAATTATGTACTGTCGAAAAATGTCAGCTTACGCTTATGATGATAAATTGTTGATTCATTGCTTCCAAGACAGCTTAGTCGGCCCCACTTCTCGCTGGTACATGCAATTGGATGGTTCACAAGTGCATAGGTGGAAGGATCTTGCTGATTCTTTTTTAAAACAATATAAGTACAATATTGATATGGCACCCGATCGTCTGGATCTTCAGAGAATGGAAAAAAGAATGTTGAAACTTTTAAGGAATATGCACAGCGATGGAGAGAGTTAGCTGCACAAGTGCAACCTCCCCTGACCGACAAAGAATTGATGGCTATGTTCATAAACACTCTTCGGGCCCCATACTATGATAGAATGGTTGGAAGTGTTTCAATTAATTTCTCGAATGTCATAACCATTGGAGAGAGGATTGAATTTGAAGTGAAGAATGGAAGGATTTCTGATCCCGCTGCAGAGATAAAAAGAATGATGACCCCAAAGAAAAAAGAAGAAGAAATACATGAGTTGATCTCGACTCAAAGAGTGGTGCATGTATCCTCACCAACTGTGGGGCAGACAGATTACTCCCCTAGTTATCAGAATGGAGGTAAAAGCCCATTCGGTCAGGCAACTCAGAGAAATGCAAGGAACAGTTGGAAGCAAACCTATTTTGATCCAATACCTATGTCATATACAGAGCTTTTGCCTCAACTTTTAAAGAGTCATCAAGTGGCTATCGTACCACAAGAGCCTTTGCAACCACCATATCCTAAGTGGTATGACCCCAACGTAAAATGTGAATATCATGCTGGGGCAGTTGGACATTCTACAGAGAACTGTTTTCCTTTGAAAGCTAAAGTGCAAAGTCTAGTCAAGGCCAGATGGTTGGAATTCAAGAAGACAAAAGAAGAGTCTGACATTAACCAGAATACTAAAGCATGAGGGTCCCGCCATAAATATTGTTGACACATTCACGGAAAGATACAAGAATAAGGTGTGTGATGTGACTACTTCAATGAATACACTTTTCCAAATCCTTCGTGGAGCTGGATATTTGTCACCAAGGTTTAACAATGATGAGAGGGAGAAGTTTGGATGCGCCAACGAGGAGCAGTGTTTATTCCACCCTGAGATAGATGACCATTTTATTGAAGATTGTTGTGAGTTCAAGAATGAGGTACAAAAGTTGATGGATGCAATGATTCTCTTGGTAGGACAAGTGAGCATGCAAGAAATCGAGGTCGATATGATTATTGATAAGGAAACTTCAAATGATACCTCAATTACGGTTATCTCCGAGAATACTATTTCGTCTAATCTATTGGTTTATCAGTGCCCACAAAAATTTGAGTTAAACAATTGGGAGATCAAGAGGATGCTAAAAGTCTCTAAAGGATCACAAAAGTAATAGTGTTTTATGCACCCTCTGATTATGCCTAAAGTCACATGATTTCTTTTCTTTTTGTAATAAGGCCATCCTTCCTTGATTTTACAAAGTTGCATTTTTAATACCCTAGTCATTATGTACTTCCTTTATTTTTTCTTAAAAAATGAAGAATGTTGATTCTATCCCAAATACCGTGTCTATTTCTCTTGTCTCTCCTTTTCTACTGTTTACCGGTGCAATTTAGTATTTGTAATAGGGGCACCAAGGTTGAAGGTGCCATCCCTTAGGGTAATCCAAGAGGTAGAACTAGATGAAGCAAAGTGGGCTAAGTAAGGTACGAGAAACTGAATTTCGTAGAAGAAAGGAGGCTGACTGCACTATGTAAAGGACAGTTGTACCAAAAGAAAATAGCACGAACGTATAACAAAAAAGTTCGACATCACCATTTCCAAGAAGGAGATTTAGTGTTAAAAAGGATCCTGACTTTTCAAAAGGATCACAGAGGAAAATGGACTCCTAATTACGAGGGACCATATATAGTAAAAAAGGCTTTCTCAGGAGGAGCTTTAATTTCGACAAATATGGACGGAGTAGCCCGATAAGTGCATAGAGCGACGATTAGCTTTTGGTTCTAGCATTTTCTCGTCAAGTAACTAATATTTCAAGAATATGGGCTTGTACTCAAGGTTTTAGTACTCATGAACGTTATTGGGCTATTACGCATGTTTTGGTTTTATTTCTTGAGAAAGGTAAACAATGATTCAACTTTTTTTTTAACATTGTTCATGCATACATGACTTGTCACATTGTCTGCATTTCCATAAGTGGCATGGTATACATTATTGATATGATAATTTAATATATAACCTTTAGCTTGATTATTCATTCTTTTGTCATGAGGCGCTTGTTTTATCCCTGGCCCTTGGCACCATGTCGCTGTGAAGGCGCTTGTTTTATCCCTGGCCTCCAGTTTATTTATTCTTTTGTCACGAGGCGCTTGTTTTATCCCTGGCCCTTGACACCATGTCGCTGCGATGGCGTTTGTTTTATCCCTGGCCTCCAGCTTATTTATTTCGTTGTCATGAGGCGCTTGTTTTATCCCTGGCCCTTGACACCATGTTACTGAGATGGTGCTTGTTTTATCTCTGGCCTCCAGTTTATTTATTCATTTGTCATGAGGCGCTTGTTTTATCCCTGGCCCTTGACACCATGTTGTTGCGATGGCGCTTGTTTTATCCCTGGCTTTCAACTTATTTGTTCTTTTGTCATGAGACGCTTGTTTTATCCCTGGCCCTTGACACCGTGTTGCTGAGATGGCGCTTGTTTATCTCTGGCCTCTAGCTTATTTATTCTTTTGTCATGAGGCGCTTGTTTTATCCCTAGCCCTTGACACCATGTCGCTGCGATGGCGCTTGTTTTATCACTGGCCTCCAGCTTATTTATTTTTTTGTCATGAGGCGCTTGTTTTATCCCTGACCCTTGACACCATGTTACTGAGATGACGTCTGTTTTATCCCTGACCCTTGACACCATGTTACTGAGATGACGCCTGTTTTATCCCTGACCCTGACGCCATTAATTTATTTAAAATATCTTAGTTTGATGAGTTAGTGGCTACACCTTCGTCCACCTTCTAATTCTATAAGGATGCACGAAGGAGGGCATGCTGTAGCCACCTAATTTTATCCTACATTTTTTTATTATTCTTTAAAATATTAATTGTAACAATGGTTAAGATATTTTATCATTGATTTTGTTAAAAAAAGAAACAGGTAAAATCTTTTTGTAATAATATGAAATTTTATGTTTTTTTTAATCTTTTTATTAAAATGGAAAATAAAGTCATTAATGAGAATATCTATTATTAAAAAAAATCAAATCATTTTTGACTTATCACTTTAGGAAAAAAGAAAATTAATTTATGTATACAACATCTTTTTTAATTTATCATATTAGGAAAAAAATAATTTATTTTATACAAAATTCTTTTAATACCATATTTGATTTATCTTTATCACTTTAGGAAAAAAGCAAAAAATTTATTTTGGACAAAATCTTTCAATATCATATTTTTATTATTTTAGAAAAAAGAAAATTAACAAAATTACATAATATGTAATTTGATTTTATACTTATTAAATTTTCTTAATTTGTGACACACCCCGGGTCTATAAATAGGGTCCTTTGTCATTTGGAAAAAGGGGGAGAAGAAATTGTTTTAGAGAAATTCTTGAAGAAGGAAAAATTGCTTCAAAGAGAATCTCTACGAAAAAAATTGTTTTAGAGAAAATCTGTAGAGAGAATCCATGTGAAATTTTTGAAGAAACATATTTCTCCACAAAAGGGTGGAGGCAACCTTGCCGCCCGCCACCCTCGGTTTTTTTTTTCTTTTATTTTTAATTTATTCATTTATTTACTTAAGTTTAGTTTTTTAAATTTTATTTATAATTTTTAATATTATTATTATTATTATTATTATTATTATTATTATTATTATTATTATTATTATTATTATTATTATTATTATATATATATATATATATTTCTTTTCTTTTTCTTTTAGGTGGCGGCTGCCGGTTTCTTTTTTTTATATAATTTATTTATTGTTTAATTTGGTTTATAATTTTATTATTATTATTTATTATTATTATTATTATTATTTTTAGAATAACCTTCTGTCTGTTTTTTTATTTTATATATATATATATAACTTTTATTTATTTATTTATTTATTTTTTAATATTTATGATTTTTTTAACTTTTTGTTATTTTTATTTTTATTATCATTATTATTATTATTTCATTTCATAATTTTTTTTATTTTTTTAATTTACTATCATTCCTATGTCCTCTTCTCTTCACTTATTTATTTAATTTTTTTACATATTTATTTATTTATTATTTGATTTAGTTCTTTTTTTATTTTTTATTATTTTATTTATCGTTATTATGTATCTTTTCTTTTCCTTTTCTTTTAACTTATTTTTTATTACTATCGTTATATTTAGTCTATGCATGCATTAATATAATAAATTATTTGTCTAATTTATTGTGTGGTATATTTGTTATTTTTATTTGACTTTCATTAAAAATTTCTTAAAATTTTTAAAATACTTTTAACCATACTTGTATGCAATTTTGAAATCTTTTTTTAAAAATTTCTATTTAAACCATTTAGAATTTTTTTCCTTTTGCTTTTTTCTTTTAAACTCGAAATTAAATATATATTTCATAAGGTTTCTTAATCTACTTTTTTTTTTATAATATCTCATGCCGATTTCGCTAAAAAAATCCTACGATGGAATCTAGAAATTTCTGGGAGTCTGTTATTTCTAGATTCTTAAGGTGAGGGATCAATATCTTTGGGAGTCCGAGATTTGATCCCAAGAGAAAATATATTTAATCAATGTTTAAAAAGAAACATTATTCGAAGACTAGCCTATGATAGAATTTGAGAAATTGTAATAATTTCTCATTCTCTTAAGGTGAGGAATTTTTCCTCAATATAGTCTAATTAATGGGTGTATCCCACTTATTTTATGAGATCATTGCTCCAAATATTGGAGTAGTGAGCAATGAAATAAGATATAGTTCTTTAAAAAAAATGAATTTTATTCAAGACATTACATTTGGCCACCGTTTTCTAAAACGGGTGTTACGGGGTGCTAACACCTTCCCCATACACAAATGACTCCCAAACTCAACTCTATTTTTTTTCGTAGACCAGTTTTTATTTTGTTTAAAATAAAATGACTTACTTTATTTCGGTGTCCAATCACACCGTAAAAAAGATTGCTGGCGATTCCCCTTTTTCGTTTTTAAAATTAAACCCTTCTTAAGGATGTCGGCCGCTCCGCGTCGTCTCGGGTACGTAGCGACAATCATTATTGCTTCCAAAAGAATGGGAGGACATTAAATGATGTATGTAGTATTATTTTAGTTATATCTAATCTTCTCCCATAGTCACCATTTAATGAGAGGTATTATGATATGAAACCCTGGACATTGGATCTAAGAATCATGTTAAAGAACAAGACTCAAAGAAAACAACTCCAACAACTCCAAAACCAATTTGATTTCAACTCCTAAGATATAGGTTAGATTCAAATTACTTAGATGATCTAAGAAACCAAAGGATTGGACAAAGTTAGAAATTTCCATCAACCTTTAATCTTCAAAGCACTCCATAAGCAAGCCATATCAATTCTCACTTGGATGCTCCAAATATTCATGCATTCTATCACAAGAACACACACGAACAAAATTCTACAATTTAGAATTTTTAAATTTCATTCATCTTAATTCTTATTTTAAATGTGGAAATTACAACCATATTTATACTAATTAAAATGTTAAATGAAATGTCACAATATTTAATTTTATGACCTTTGAGTTGTTCAAATAACTTTTCAACTACCAAATATTGCATCTCTTCAACTTCTTCATTTGATTCAATTTTAATTTCTTGGTTTGTATCGTATTATGTACTTTGTTGTATATATATATTGTTAACTGTCAACAAAAGTTACATTTTTTAAGACTGTAATATTTCTTCACTTGATTGTGTATTTCTATTGACCAGGTAAATTTTCACTTAGAATTTCTCCCTGGAAAATTTATTTTTGGATTTGGTGCTTAGACAATTGTTGTCTTTTTTTTTTCTTACGGTTCATCATTCTAAAAAACACTATCATCTAAATTTCATTCCTTAAATAAAATCCAAAATGTTCTTGAATAGTTACAGACTCAATTAGAACACCTTTTCTTTATAGAAGACGATATTGATTTCTTAATTACCTTTTTACTACTTTATAATTAACTTGACGGGTATACTTAAATTTTACACCAAGTTTTTGGCATCATACATGGTGAAACAAAATTCAAATTTTAACATCTTAGCTGTATCTTTTGAAAATAATAATAATAATAAAATAATAAATAAATAAAACACATTTTAGTTGTAATTATGTCAAAAAAAATGAAAATTGTGATTATTGATGATTTGATTTTTGTTATTTTTTTAAGATAAAAACAACAAATAAATAAAAAAAAAACAAAACAAACAAAAGACTAAAATAGGCTTTAATAATTATGTAATTGCAACTACCTTTTCTCCTCCGTAAGGAAAAAAAACAATTTCTCTAAATTTCATCTATATATATGTATTGATTAAATGACCCATAGGACACAGTATTGGGTAAGAACAAAGAAATTAAAATGGCCAATAACTCTTGTCTCATTATTGTCTCTCTCATTGGAGTTCTTTTGTTCACTATCAATGTGGCATCATCTACTGATGTCGTTTCCACCATCTGTCCAAAAACCTCAAATGCACCATTTTGTTTAAGTGTGTTGAAATCTGCAGGTATTACAGATTTAAAAGGCTTGGCTGTATACACCTTAAACTTTGTCCATACAAATGCTCGTAAATCTTTGACCCTAGCCAGCTCACTAGCAAAAACCACCCCCAATCCTCAACTTAAGCAACGATATTCGTCTTGTGCTGAGAGCTATGATGAAGCTATTGGTGATATTGAAAATGCCCAAAAGGACTTGGCACTTGGTGACTTTAACGGTGTCAATATTGTAACTTCTGGTGCTATGACAGGGATTGACGACTGTCAAGATAAGTTGGCGCAGCCACCAAAGGATACATCGTTGCTTTTGAAGAATGGCAAGACTCTAAATGATATATGCAGCATTATTTTGGTTATATCCAATCTTCTTTGAGGGTTATGTACTTTTGAGATTTATGTACTCCATTTAATACTTTCAAAATTTAATCTATAAGTTCATAAGGTGAAACATCAATCTTTTCTAATAACTTATACCGTTTTCCTTAAATAAAGTTCTACGACGAAATCTAGGAAATTTGGGAGTCCGATTTCCTATAATTCTTGAGGTGAAGGATCACATCTTTGGGAGTCCATTGTTTGATCCCAATAAAAAAATGATTTTAATTAACGTTTAAATAAAAACACATCTCTTTATTAGAAGGCTATTCCAATGACGGATTTTGAGAAATTGTACTAATTTCTCACTTTCTTGAGATGTGAAGAAAAGGAAATGTTTTCTCAATATAGTTTAATATAATTGATGATTTTTCTTCCACTTATTTTAGGGTATCGTTGCTTCAAATATGGGAGTAATGAGAATAAAATAAGATATCATTTTAAAAAAGGATGTAAAAAATTTTCAAACAACATTTTCAATTTAGGTTTTGAAGGAAAAAGAAAAAATATTAGCCACCGTTTTTGCAGGTGTTAAGGGTGCTAACACCTTCCCCTTACACATTTAACTCCCAAACTTAACTCTAGTTTTCACATATCGTTTTTTTAATGATTTTATTTAAATGTTGGAAAGTCGGCTACTTTCCATATTATGTGGAATTGTGCATGGTTGAAATGAAATTATTAAGAAAATCAAAACATTTTAACATCTTTTTCTCTCGAATTTAAAAGTTTACTTTTTTTTTATGTTTCATTATTTTAGAAAACACATCATCCAAGTTTGATTCTTTAAATAAAATTCAAAAATGTTCTTGAATAGTTAGACGCAATTCGAACATTTTATCTCCAGAGAAGATAATACTTGGTTTCTTAACCATTTTACTACTTTATAATTCGACAGGTATACTTAGTTACACTTTATACGCCAAGTTTTGGGCATCATACATGGTGAGAAAATTCGAATTTTAACATCTTAGTTGTATCTTTCCAAAAGAAAAACCATTTTAGTTGTAATTTTGTATGTGACGATCATTCATGAAATGATTTTGGTTAATTTTTTTAAGATAAAAATAACAAAAGGACAAACAAAAGACTAAAATTATGCTATTTAACTACAACTTCCCTTTTTCCTACCTGGAACAAAAAAACCATCTCTAAAATTCATCCGTGCGTCCGTGCGTGCGTGCGTGCGTGCGTGCGTGCGTGCGTGCGTGCGTGCGTGCGTGCGTGCGTGCGTGCGTGCGTGCGTGCGTGCGTGCGTGCGTGCGTGCGTGCGTGCGTGCGTGCGTGCGTGCGTGCGTGCGTGCGTGCGTGCGTGCGTGCGTGCGTGCGTGCGTGCGTGCGTGCGTGCGTGTGTGTGTGTGTGTGTTGATCAAATGACCCATATCAATAATTAAGGTCCCAATAATATTGGCATAGAACAAAGAAATCAAAATGGCCAAAAACTCTTGTCTCATTATTGTCTCTCTCGTTGAAGTTCTTTTGTTCACCATCATTTCAAATGTAGCATCATCTACCGACGTCATTGTCGGCACGTACCCGAGACGACGCGAAGCGGCCGACATCCTTTTGAAGGGTTTAATTTTAAAAACGAAAAAAGGGGGAGTCGCCACCAATCTTTTTTACGGTGTGATTGACCGAAATAAAATAAATCATTTTAAATAAAATAAAAACTAGTCTACGAAAAAATTAGAGTTGAGTTTGGGAGTCATTTGTGTATGGGGAAAGTGTTAGCACCCCATAACACCCGTTTTAGAAAACGGTGGCCAAATTTAATGTCTTGAATAAAATTTATTTTTTTTAAAAGAACCATGTCTTATTTCATTGCTCAGCACTCCAATATTTAGTTTTTTTTGTGACCAATCACACCTTAATATGATTGGTGGCGACTCCAAACCTTTTAAATATTAAAGATCAAATGATTGGGTATGTCGGCCTCTGCGCATCGCGATCACATTGCGACACAAATAATAGGAGTAATTGTGCAAATAACAGAAGGAGTGATAGTGATGAATTGAATAGTGGTAATAGAGTGTCACGAGCATGCTTGTTCAGGGCATTGTTTGCCTATGGTCGTCTGCCTAAATACCCCCAAATCACCTTGTCTGTATCTATCTCTTGCATGTAGTTTAGTCTATTGCTTTTTGTTTTTATGTCACCGACCTACGGTGTGACGTTTCAGTATTTTCATATGCAAGCTTGCGAAGAATAAAAACATTTAAAATGTACTATAGGGGAACCCAGAGTTGAATCCCCGACCAAGCCTTGTTACACTCTTTGCAATCAACGCTTTCTTTGCAAGGGACAGTTTTCAATGCTCACTTTAATTATGTTTTCAATGCTTTTCTTTCTCTCTCACGTTTTATAGACCAATTTTCTCAATAACGTGAAGGAAGGCTACATCATACTGCGAGTTTGTTCGCGATTTTCGAATTTTGCACGGCTGACTTGTTGACTGAGTAGAACAAGTGCTGCACAATTGCTTGTCTCGTGTTTGAAAGGTTGCAATTGTGAGTGAAATTTAAAATAAATATTTTTATAATTGAATTTAAAATGAAAAGTTGAATCGATTAGAAATAAATTTCTTACATTTTTCAAATAACTTTAAATAGTTGTCATAAATATCAAGTTGAATTTTTAGTTACATTTTATTGTTGTTTCTTATTTACATTTGATCGATTTTATAATTTAATGAAGATATTAATATTGAACATATAGACAAGTTAAAATCATAGACATATCATTAAAAACTTAATAATATAAACCAATCTCAACAATAATTTAACTCAATTGAGAATCAAGTCTCGATTTCAATTCCCCTACTCTATCTTGTATTGAAAAAAAATACTATAAACCAACAAAATTGAATACAATCCTTACAATTCAAACTAGCTATATGGTGAGAGTAAAAAGAGGACATCAAGCTTATCAACTTAGAAGAGTCAGAAAATTATGATCATGACATCATAATTCCTATTGAAGCATACCATCATCCTACATATTAGGCACATGATTAATTATTTTGTTAGACTTTTCGTAACATTTTTAATACTATAATTTAGTTTAATCTTAAACTAATGTAATTAATTATATGAGGATATAGGAAAGTCATCGTTTCGTCACACTTTGGATTTCTTGAAATTTCAATAATGATTAAAAGAAAACAAATATTTTTCTAAGATGTCTCCAATGTACATAACTATCTTCACCAAACACCAAAGATCTTTAGATTTTGACAGGTTTGATTTTATAAGATAATTATAATTATTTTAGTGGAATCATAAATATAAATGTTATTAAATGCGAATTTGAAAAATAGAAGTTAATTAAGGGAATAATAAACCAGAAAATTGAAGTTTAAATACTATATGCATAAATGAGAACCTACGTTTAGAGAAAGTAGAATTAGCTTAATCACTATAAGCTAGTTATGTAATTGTATTAAAATATAAACAATATTAGGTAATTAACTATTTTAACATTAGGGTGCCTATAAAAATGCAAAATGCAAAACATTTAATAAATAATAGGTAAATTGCAAAACCCTATCCTAAAGTATGATGGTCCTTGAAATTATACCCTTTAATTTTTAGTGAGTCATCACAGTTATACAAGTGTCAAAAATGGAACATTAAAACTTACATAATTGTAGAAATTGTAACTATGGTAACAACAATTATACAAGTTCGCGTGTTCAATTTTTATTTGGAATCTAATTTTTTTAGTCTACGGTGCATTTGAGGGTTCAATTTTAACACATTTGGGTGTGTTTGGCTCACCAACATGACATGAGTTGAGTTGGTACTATATACCAACTCAATGTTTGGCCCACCAATTTTAAGCGTTGGTGGTAGAGTTGAGTTGGTATATATACTCACCTCAGCTCTCCCTCCTTCCATTGTTTTCAGTGCTCCAATTATATTGGCCACCACCAAGAACTACTGTGGCAACACTTTGCTAACCAACTTCATACTCCAACAACCACATCCATTGACAACTCCATAGTCAACTTCGACGACCAATTTCGAGTTCCAACAATAATTACTTCGTAGACAACTCTAGCAACAACCTTCAACGTTCAGTTTCGAGACTCTAACAATCACCTTCGCACAACCCAACTTTGATAACTGATTATGGGCTCTGACATCCATCTTCAACAACTTCAAAAACCACCTTCAATAACAACTCCATCTACCAACTCTAATGACCAATGTCGATCTCTATTAATTGTGAACATTTAAATAAATCCTAAAGACAACACACCAGCTTAAATTTCTTGGATTTTAGCAAAGAGTCAGCTGTGAGACTACTAGAAAGTTAGAAAGAGAAAGTCTATTTCTTGTGCACGTTCAATTCATATGTTCTATGACTAATAATGTGTTGTTAGATTGTGGATTATAAATTATTGTAGTTTGTTTACTTCAAGTACAATAATTCTATATGGAATGAATTCACAAATCAAGATAACGCAGGGGAGATTCAATTAAAAAAATCAATAACAAAGGAAAAATACAAAGAAAAACAACATGAAGAAGAAGAATAAGAATATAGTGGACTTTAAGTTATTATTATTTTATTTATGAATGTAACTTAGGTTTAAATAATTTGTTAAATTGCAATTTTATAGTCTTATTGTTCAAGAAAGTTAGAGTTTAACATATAGTTTGATAAAACTTTATATATAGTCTTTATGATTTGACAACTTTTGTAATAGTTCCTACGAGCAAGACTATTTCTATGATTTTATCAAATCAAAAAGAATAAATTCTAGTTATAAACCATGAAGACTAAATTGTATCCTTTTAAAGCTATAGGAACCAAAGTTTTTAATTTAACTTAAAAGTTTATATAATTATTATTTTATAATATAATTTATAATACATTAGATAATACATATTATATTTTTAAAAAAATGAATTGAGTTTATGCAATGACATATTATATTTCTAAATGTTTTTATATGTATTTAATAAAATTTTGCTTTTTAAAATGTAAATTTCAAATCCTGGATACAACGAAAAATATAAACAAAGTTTTTGCATAATCTAAAAACTGTTTTAAAAAACAAAACCAAGATTGTCTGTCAAACGCATATTTGTTGAACTTAGTAAATCGAAAAACATAAAACAGAATCTGGATTCTTAACCAAATAGGCTCTTAGGCTTTTCTTTTTAATTTTATAAATGGACAAATGTAGGATTAGTCTTCCATCTCACATTATTGTTTGTAATGCCTTTTAAAACAAACGTAGAGCCTATTGATATTAACGTAAGTTTCACTAGTATAAAGATAAAATTTAAGGGGTGATTAATATGTCTGGGAGTGATGGTTTCGTTTTGTTAATTTTGAACCAAATTGATACTTTTTTCACTTTTTGGTTTGGTTTTTCGATCTTTTTCTTCTTAAACCACGAAAATGCCATAAAAATACTATGGGCCGTTCTAAATTGACAACATGAAATCCATTGGGCCGACTAAAAGAAGCCCAAAAACAACGGAGGAAAAGGGCTAATTCACAAATTATACCCAAGTTTGGGTATTGATCAAAGTTTGAAGAGAAAAAAAGTATGGCCCTTTATGTTTCTTTTTTCTTTCCTTTTGTAGTTTGTACCAATATAAATGCAGACCATTTCCAATTTAGATCACTTCTTGAAAATACGTATTTTAACCGATCAAGCTATATAATTATTAGGGATGTATTGACCGATCAAGGTCGGTTTCTTACCAAACCTTCATAGTCAGTTCAATAAATGTTCAAATCAATTTCGACCATCGAGAAGTAAAAGACAGTTGATTTATTATTAACTCTTTACAAATATTTTTAAAACTTACCAGACTTAAAATTTACAAAAATCGATATCGACTAACTACTTAGTTTGGTTTTTAGTCTATCGAGTTCATCCTTCGCAAGTATAGCTTAATTGACATAAAATAATTAATTTTAATCTAGAGTTTGCTTTTGCGAAAGGGGAAGACGATTTAATAACTTGAAGCTTGTTTTGTACAACAAGAGAAGTAAAGGTAAATAAATTGCAAATTTTTATTACTAAATATCAAGATGTCAATTTATACTTTATGTGAAAGTGGCTATAATAAAACAGGAAGCATTGTCAGTGACCCAAGATTTGTAATTTGAATCTCGAACCAAAGTTGTACCTAACAAACTTTAATAGAATGATATTTATGTTTTATTACGCTGACAAATGCCAAAAAAAAAAGGGCTAAAAAGTTGCTATTGATAGGTTAAGGATATTTCAAGGATTTCAACACTTTTGATTATTTAAAAGAAAGGCAACATAAAGGTTTTTTTTAAAAGAGGAAAATAAATAAATGACAAAGTTTTAGAGTATTTCATTGGAAATTTGAATATTTTGTTTTGGGGGTGTTAAGTAAGTAGGCATTTACAATTTAGTAAAAGAAATTAATATACTTTGACCCTCTTTTCTTTTTAAGTAGAAAAAATTAGGGATATTTGTACCTCTCTTCTCTTCATCAATAGTGTATGCTTTAAATGAGTTTAGCTATATTCTTTCTTAGGTTGGCCTTCTACCACATATTGTTAGGTTACTCAATATTTAATATAGTCCACAACCCCTCAAATTACTTTTAAGCTTCCATTTAAAACAATTTGGAAAATATGTCTACCAAATTTATCATCTTTTTAATCCATCAATTGAATTCAAATTTTGTGGCATATATAAATATATATTTTTTTCTTTTTACATATATGAATTTCAAATAGAATCGAATAGATTATATTAACTTGTTTGATATAATATTAGAAGTTAAATAACATAATAGTCACCCTCAAAGTTCAAATATCTTTAAGACATAAGTTTTTAATATATAAAAATTAAAATATCTTCAAGTACTTCTAACATTAAACTAATTATAATTCAACTAAAACAAACTTTTATATCAATTCAATGTTTTTTTTTTCTTTTTCGATTAATGTTAGGAACGAAAAATTATAAAAAAAAAATGATAACACAACACGAATGTCGCATCAATATATATCAACACAAAAACTCACTAAGAAGGAATCAAAAGTTTAATTCAAGTAGTGGTCCAATGATGGGATTGTGGCACATGATCAATTGAAGAAAAAAAATACAACTTTGTAAATTTGTAGTTTTATAGTTTGTTTTTAAGTATGAGAAAGTATAATGTCCAATGCCCACTCATAAAATCAGTTTAACAAAAGAAAATTCAAACACACATACAAGTGTTTCATTTTCTTTTTAGAATATCTTTTATTTTTCACACTTATTTTTCCATTTAATTTTTATTTTTAGAGACTCAACTTGGTTGTGTTACATTTTTTTCAATATATTCCATCATTTCATTGCCTTATAATATATATATATATATATATATATATATATATATATATATATATATATATATATATATATATATATATATATATTTATGTTTCCTTTTGTCAAGTTGAAATTCATTTTATATATAGATATAGATATATTCTTTTACTTTCCTTTTTATCTCTAATTAAAGTGACACCAATGAATGTAAACTAAAAGAGATACCAATTTCAAATTTCATGAGGACTGCCCCTTTCTCTTTTTGAAAAGTATTTCTTTACCATTATCACTTATTTCATATAAAATCAACTAAAAATCTTCTAAAATAAAATTATTCTTCTAAAATAGCAACAAAAATTATTACGGTTATTCCTAAAGAAAAAATAGAATTAATGAAAATAAGTTGCTGCTATATATTCCTTAAAAATTAACTTATCTAAGTTTATTTTATATATTTTCTCCTAATCAAATCTATTTATATTTAAATACATTCTTTTTTATTACAACAAATACTAACATTCATTTTGAATAAACTAACATTTTCAAATACGCCAATTAAGTGAAATTATTTATAAAATATAATAAAAGTTATTAAATCCCTGTATTACATTTAAGTTTTCTGCTATATTTCCATTTCTTTTTTCTTTATCTACGAGAACTTCTCTTTAATTATAAGTCATTTTTCTTAATATTTAAATTTTAATTTATAACAAACAAATTTTACCATGGTAAACAATAATTTTAAATTTTTAATTACAAAAAAAAATTAAGATATTGATTATTCTTAAAGCTATAATGTTCTCGTATTTATTTATTAAAAAAACTGTTTTTATATTTATTTACCAAAAATTGAATGAAAAATTATTGAAAAATGACTAAACTGCTAAAAATATTTACAAAATGTCATATTGTATCAACGATAGACAATGATAGAAAAATCTGTCTATTAAATGCACTAATAAAATCTCAAAGTTTGTTATATTTTGTAAATATTTTGTTTCATTACGCTATATTCGAAAATGTCTCAATCTATTTTCGTTATTATATCTAACATGAAATGGTTTTATATTTATTTATCAAAGAAACTGAAGTCTATCAAACAACTTTTTTTTTCATAGCTAATTACTCTAAAAGCTTCTGAAACGAAGTGTAAATTGTAAAAATATATATTTGGATTCATATGAAAACAAAAATTGTTGTTAAAACACAAACATCTTTTTCTCTCTTCATTTCTCTTGTGAGTACAACAAACATACTTTTCAAAAACATTTAAAAATAATATCATTACTACTGAAAAATATCACAAATAAAAAGATCATGAATAGACAAGGAAGGACCATACAATTTGTTGTGATTCTTGTTTGAAAATTTTGGAAAATGTAATTAAAAAAGAATTAAAGTACAAAATGGGTAAACTTGTAATTTTGACCATTATTATTTTGGAAACAAAAATGCTATGTTGGTCATAGCTATATATTTTAGGGCTTTTAAAACCTTAAAATTAAGTGACCAATAAATCAAAAATCATTATCATGTTCCTATAAAATCTCTTACAATGTTTTAAGCTACACCACAAAAAATTTTCTCAATTAATTGATAATCAACCAATCAGATGGTTACACTTGTTACCTTGTTTGGTTTGAGTCACCTTATCTTTTTTTTACCAAACTATGTTTGATATATAAAAGATCTATTCCAACTATTTCCCCATCTTACAATTAATGTTGATTTGATGCGATGCGATGTAATTCGATATCTAGAATTTGATCATCTGATTCTCTCTCGATTAAATTGATTTGAGGAAGCGAAGTATGTGATGTTCTTGAAGTTGGAGTCTTGGAATAAAGACTATATCTTCAAAGGAACTTCAATTTTCGAGGGTGGTTGACTCTAAGAGTTGGAAAGTCTTCTAGCTTCTGGGGAGAATTCTCTCTAGACATTCTAAAGTCAATAATCCCCCAACAAATGAAGAGAAATTCTCTATTTATAGAGTTCCCTAGTGGGCTTTTATGGATTTGGGTATGGTCTGGTCCATGGATCATACCTATGGACTCAATCACATCGATTTTAGTCATATTTAATTTTGGGCTAAATTAAGCTTATTTTTCACCTCAATTGAATTTTAGCCCAACTAAATAATATTTAATTGAACCAAAATAATTAATTTGATCCAATTGTCATAATAAGACATGTGACATCGTTAAAATTCTCCAATTTGTATTTAAATTTTATTTAGGACACAGGCCAATTTTTAGTTAATCCCAAATACAATTATTTTAGTAAATTACCTGACAATTTGTAATTGGTTCCAAAATTTATTATTCAACAAATGTCCCATTTCGAGATTTATGCACGTGTATGGGTGGGTGAATCTCGAAAGGACAAATTTAAAGTCCAAATACGAGTTTTTTTTTTTTTTTTTTTTTTTGCTCAATTTGACATATCAAATTAATCAAACTATGAATATAGTACATGAGTTTTATTTAAATTTGAAATAAAGGTTGGAATATGGTCAATCTTTAATTTGAGAAAAGTTTAAGGTTTTATACTCAACTTACTTTGATTTGAGGATAAAAATTTGATGATTTCTTTTTTTTTTTTTTTTTTTTTTTTGATAAAATTAGGAACCATATTTTACTTTGAGACAAAGATGAGGTTTTTAGCATATGCTAATTTGTCCTCAGATGCACAAGAATTTAGAATGACCAATTTTAATTTTGGATAAAATGACCAAATCTAATTTTGAAATAAATACGAAATCTCAATCGTAGGATAAAGTTAGATTTATGACTCTAATTTAAATTTGAGATAAAAAAAAAGGGATAAAATGTAAATTTTAATTTTAATTTGGGGGTAAAATCTAAATTTTGAAATATTTAAATATACTTAATTTTCTCAAAAAGTGTAATTCGAGATTTTATTCCAAAATAACATAAGATAATTGAATTTTAATTTTATTTAAAAAAATTTAAAAATTTAAAAAAATGTTTAAATATCTCAAAAGTAAAATCCACATTTTATTTCAAAATAAAATAACATAAGATAATTCAATTTTAATTTTATTTTATTATTTAATAATTCCAAATCAACCTATGAATTCGACTTGTTAGCCTTATAAATAGACACATACTTTGTCATTCTTTCCTCATCAAACATAACAGAGGTATGAGAGAAAAAAAAAACCTTCTCTTCTCCCTCTTTCTTTTTTTTTCTTTTTCTTCTTCTTCTTTTCTCTTTTTCTTCTTAACTTTTAACTTAATTTTTTTTTTCAGGTTTAGTAGCTGTTAATTTGTTGTACCAACTTGAAGCTCTATCAAAGGTTAAGGCTTTTTTTTTCTTTTTTTTTTGCAAGCCTTTGAAGGTGTCATGCAAGTATATATGAGATTACATTCTCCTCGACGTCTTGCTTTTTTTACTGTCAACTTCTTGGGTTTGTTCATGATAGACGATGCAACTTTTTATCATGACGCTTTTCTGCTTCATCAACGTCTGGGATTTGTTCATGATAGACGATGCAACTCTATCATGATGCCCTGCTGCTTCTTGGGCTTTGTTCGTGATAGACGATGCAACTCTAGCATGACGCCCTATTCTTTCATCAATGTCTGGGATTTGTTCATGATAGACGATGCAACTCTATTATGACGCCCTGCTGCTTCTTAGGATTTGTTCGTGATAGATGATGCAACTCTATCATGACGCCTTGCTGCTTCTTAGGGTTTGTTCGTGATAGATGATGCAACTCTATCATGACACCCTACTACTTCGTCAACGTCTGGGGTTTGTTCATGATAGACGAAGCAATAGCGATGCAACTCTATTATGACACCTTATTGCTTCGTCAACGTCTAGAATTTGTTCATGATAGATGATGCAACTCTATCACGATGCCCTACTGCTTCGTCAACATCTGAGATTTGTTCATGATAGACGATGCAACTCTATCATGACGTCCTTCTCCGTCTACTTTGCTTTCATATAGTCTTTGCACCAAGATCATGTCATCAGCACTAACTTGCTTCTAGTGATCTTCATTTGCAGAACAATAGTTTACTTCACATAACGATGCTTGTCTAGAGTCCGACAGCTCGTAGTACTTTCTGATAGAAATCAACCAAGAGAAGATGAACTCGACTGCGTCACATTGAAGATGAAGATCGACAGCGCCACATTCAAAATGAAGATCGACTACGCCGCATTGAAGATGATCATCGTGTATGCCACATTGAAAAGGATGATCGTCTGCACTGCATTGAAGATGATGATCATCTACGTCGCATTGAAGATAGTGATCGCCTGGCCTGCACTCATTGAAGATGAAGATGACGACCGCCTCTGTTGCACCGTATTGAAGATAAAGATGATGGTCATCTCTACTGTGTCTCATTGAATATGAGGATGACAACCACATTTAAGATGAAGATGATTATCGTTTCTGCTGCGCCCATATTGAAGATAGAGATAATGATCTATGAAGATGATGATCATTTCTACTACACCTCAATAAAGATGAAGATGATGATCGTCTCGGCTGCGCCACCTTGAAGATGATGATTGTCTGTGTTGCGTTATTGAAGATGATGATCGCTTGCATCGAATTGCATTGAAGACGATGATCGCCTACACTGTGCTACATTGAAGATGATGATCGCACTCGTCGCACTGAAGATGATGATTGCCTACGCCGCATTGAAAATGATTCGGTGCGCAGCATGAAGATAAAGATGTTGATCGCCTCAACTGCAACATATTTGAGAAAATGAAGACGATGCTCTTCTCGGTTACAACATATTTAAGACGATGCTCTTCTCCGCTACAACATATTTGAGACGACGACCTTCTCGGCTGCAACATATTTGAGACAATGATCTTCTCAATTGCAACATATTTGAGACGATGACCTTCTCAACTGCAACATACTTGAGACGACTACATTCTTAGCTGCAACATGTTTGAGACGATGGCCTTCTCGGATGCAACATATTTGAGGCAACGACATTCTCGACTGCAACATATATGAGACTGTTGGGTTTTATGTCCTAAAACTCGTAGATAGTAAATATAATCAATTGACTGACATTAATAAAGTGTTTTATTATTATAATTTCAATAAGTGTTATTGATTATATTATTAGTTTTGTCTTAATAACCTAAATCCAATAAACTAACATCCTAAGTTGTTTGATGAGTCTTGAACATTATGTAGAGACATACGGGGATTAATGTTCAAGATCAGCTTAAAGGGTCTATAGTATATGGTTAAGGTTAGGTACCTTATCCTGTTAACACTATGGATACGGCTCACTTTGTATTTGATACAAACACATTGATCCAATGCGTCCATCTATGCAACATACAAGTGAGGGTATCCAATGCAATGAGTTTGCATAAGACTGGACCACGAAATAGTAATCACTAGATGTAACTCCGTTAACTAGTTGGATTTCTGTTTGCGAGGGATTGTCCTTTGATTTGTACGGGTGAGAGTGGCCAAATTGCCGACTCAATATGCTTATCATTTTGAGGACAAGACCGAGTGAGGAGCTGGGAACATAATCACACAAGATGGAATTCACTCCTTCCCACCTTTAGGGTAAGTAGATAAGTGTTTCCTTAAATGGTGTCTCCGGGACTTAAACAAAGGGCCCTACCCTCTCTATGGCATGAGAGGGGTTTCTGTTTAGTGGTTGGACCATAAACAGGTTGTTTATTAGAGGAGCACTGGTATTTAAGGACTAGAAGTAACCCAAGGGTAAAACAGTAATTTGACCCAGCTAGTGTTACGAACACTTGTAAAGGACTAACTTACTGGTATTGGTCTATATCCGTGGACACAAAAATATATCTACAGTGAGAAGAGTTCAATTATGAGTCTTTAGTGGAGTGTACACACAGTTAACGAATATTGATTAATATGGTTAATGAGTTTAGCTAATTAATCTCACATCGTTGTAGCTTCTGATCTGTAGGCCCATTAAGTCCCCTTCGTAGCTCATAAAGAGTAATGAGATTTATTTATATTGGTTGTAATTTGCAATGTTCAAATTTACTTTGAGAATTAATATAATGTATATTGATACATTATAATATAAAGTTTATATTTTAATTAGACTTTATTATATAAATTTAATTTTGGATATGATCCAAAATTAAATTACGAGAGAATAAAATATTTGAATGAGTTCAAATACTAATTTAATGTGAATTAGATTCATATTAAAACTATAGATTAAAAAATTTAATGTGTTTGTGATACATATTAAAACTATAGGTTATGAGAGAAATTTATATTTGAATATGATTCAAATTTTAGATTAAATTAAATATAAGATATTTAATTTAGAAATTAATTAATTTGAGAATTAATTAATAGTTTAGTTTAATTTCGTTTAGTTAAATTTGATTTAATTAAATTAATTAAATAAAAACTATAGGTTATGTGAGATATATTTATTTAAATGTGATTTAAATGAAATATTAATTAAATATGATTTAATTAATTAATTAATTAATTTAATATTTATTTATTAAATTAATAAGGAACATGGGTGGTTTTCCCACGTTCCCATTTATTCTCTCTAACTTCCCTCTTCTTCCGACTGAAGAAGAGGGAATTTGTTGCGTAACGAATAAAAAGGGGAGAGTTCTGCGAAATTTGAATTGCTCTCCCGTTCTCTCTGAACAAATTTTTCTCTCAAAAGAAAAATTTCCTTATTCCATTTTGGTTCCCACAAACCATCTCAATCAGAGAATAGGAAGGTTTCCAAGTGGTGGTGCCCAAATTGGTGATTGGTAGATTTACAGTCGTCAACGAGCGTAAGTTTTCTTCTCTGTATTTTTCTTCAAAGCATGTTTAACCATAAAAATAGTTTTGTATTGTTTGCCAATGTATTAGTAATTTTAAGGTTCCAATTAAAATTGGGTCTCTGTAATTCTTCCGCTGGGAAGGGTTTTCATCCCTTCAGAGACGACAACCTTGTCGACTGCAACACATGTGAGAAGATGAAGATGTAGATCCTCCTGACCGCAATACATGTGAGAAGATGAAGATAAAGATCCTCCCGATCGCAACACATGGGAAGATCCTCGTATGCAACATATTGAAGAGGAGTAGAGTTCACTGGTCAACATTTTGGAGAAGAGGCGAAGCCGCACCTTAAGAAGGTAGATCATTAAACCTCTTTGTTGTCACCAAAGAAGCCACCCAGGCCCTAGCTACGATTCATAGCACGAAGAATTTAAGAACTTCAAATGGAAGCTTTAACTTTGCCCCCTTTGCCCCCATTCTTTTTTTATTTAGTTGTAATCTTGTAAGTGCAAGAATTTGCTGAATGGTAATGAGAATACTCTTATTCTGGTGTGACTACTCCTGAATTTCATTTTGTACTGTTTATGCATCATTTACTATGCTCTTACATCATCACAATGAAGAATAATCTTCTTTTTGTGTGCGACTAAACTTAAAATGAACTTTAAACTGCCTACTTACCCTTTTTATAACATAGGGATCAAGTCATAACGTAGTTCAACTATTTTTTTTTTTTTTTTTTTGTCATTCACCTTTTAATCTCTTGTGTGCTAGGAGCACCATGCAGTTTAGGCTCTTGCAATAAGGAGCACCATGCAGTTTAGGCTCTTGCAATAAGGAGCTTTGCATATTTAACAGCTTTTATTTTCATCAAGGATTTGTTCATCTCCTTCGTTTGTAGGATTGGTGAAGATAATAAATCATGGTTTCACGATCAAGGAACCTTCTGTATTTATGTCAACAGACAACTTCCTCTTCATGTGTGATGGGACACAACTGTAAATCTTATCGTCATCATTTTCTTCATGAAATGGTTTTGCCTTCAAAGATTTCATCTCTATTTGTTGTTGATCGTTTGTCATCTTTAGATGATCAAAAGTAGATGTTAAAGATCGATCTTTCTTTGATGTAGAGATACTTAGCATTTTGAAAGTTGAAGTTCAAATGTAAGTAGACGTTGGACATTGATTTTCTTCTACTTTCATGGCCATACTCAATCGATCAGATTTATCTCCAGCCTAATCAAAGTCTGAGTAAGCAAATACAGCAAATGATCCTTTCTTAAAATTAGTGCAAGCTTTTAAAGTCCCTCTAACATATCGTAAGATTAGTTTCATAGAAACAAGTTGAATAAGAGTTGAACCGTGTATAAATGGAGATACTTTACTGTAGCAAAGGACAAATCAGGTCTTGTAAATGTAAGATAGTGTAAAGCTCTAACCATTGATCTATAAGATTTGGCATCCTAAACTGAGCACAAAGGAGAATCACCATAAAGTGAAATAGTTGAACAAAGAGTAATACAAGGATTAGCATTAACCATACCAAACTATCACACCCCGCCTCGCACACGACCAACTTTTTTATGCAGCATAAGACTCGACTTAAGCAACCCTGGCGTCTCAAGTGAAATGCTAGAATGCTCACATAAGATCTTTAGCTTGGATTTATTGCTTAGACCAACTTACGTTGCTTAGAATAGCTACACTTTATTGGTATAAACATGTGTTCCTTACATACTTCTCTGAATACGTGAACTTATAAAATAAAGCTTAAATCTCCTTGTGGAGCTTTTCCACTTAAATGCCTAACTAGCTCACCTTACACGAGTGATAGACTTGGATACAACCTTTTTGGGCACAAAGGTCATAAAAATGTGTATCATGCTTCGCAGCCTGAGGAACGGGAAATGGACCAGGAAATTCTCGAAGGGATGTTATTATTGAAAAGGCCATGATAGTAGTTTATGCAAGGAATGGTTCCTCTTCCTGACGAAAGGAATAGTGAAAGGCTAATGTGTGTTTTATGATTTACTGAAAAGAGGCAATGAAGCCATGTTTATTAAGATGATTTCATATATGTTTGTATGCCTAAAATATTTTTAATACTATCACTCACTAAGTCTTTGACTTATGGTTTAAGTTTTGCCTCCCTAGGTGATCAAACTTTAAGGCCAGGTTAAGAGTAGAGTAAGTTATTGCATTGAGGTGAGCAAGCAAACTATTTAAAGTTGGGCAGCTGTTGAAAGCATTTAAGCTTTATTTTACACATCTTGAAATTAAAAAACTTTGTAATATGTATTGTTGGAACGCATAATTTTAAGTTAATAAAAAGTAATGTTCAATTATCGCATTTCCGCTATGTTATGTTATTCTTATCAAAGGGAGTTAACTTGATTTCGGCGATCAAGCTAAGTTCAAGGATTGAACTTGAGCGTTCTGGCACTTAGCATTAGAGGCACCAAGGGCTGTTCAAGTCGTGTCGCATCACAAGAGAAAAAACGCGTTGCTGGACGAAGTGTGACACAAACCTTTTAAAAACATTTGTTGCATATTTAGTTTGAGTAAAATGAACCCCAGTAACTTTTTGTTGAACTTTAAGACCAAGAAAAAGGTTAAAGCTCCTAAATCAGTCATATCAAATTTAGTTTTCAGCTTTTCAACAAGAACATCGATGTAGGTATTGTCATCGTCGATTAAAATGATATCATCGATATAAAGAAGTGGATGTAGGTATGGGACCAACCAACATTTTTTTCTGACAAACAAGAAAGGATCAGCATGTGAAGCAATAAATCAAAAAGAAAGAAGATATTGAGTAAAACATTCAAACCATACATAGGATGTTTGTTTCAAACCATAGAATGGCTTTTTAAGTTTGCAAACATGAGTGGAAGTACTTGTCAATAAATCCTTAAGGTTGTTGCATATACACCTCCTCTTGGAGTTCTCCATGCAAAAAGGCATTCCTTACATCTAATTGCCTCACTAGCCAACTAAATTGGGCTGCCAAAGATAAAACAATTTGAACTATGTGTTTTTTAAAAACTAGACTAAATGTCTCACAGTAATCAATACCTTCTTCTTGATAGAATCCTTTAGCAATAAGACTTTGTAACGAGTAATACTTCCATCAGGGTTCCTTTTAATTCGATAAGCTCATTTGCAACCAATAGCTTTCTTATAAGGAGGTAGAGGGTTAAATCCCAAGTTCCTTGCTTCATTAAGACTCCATATTCAGCATTCATAGCTCCCACTCAGTACTCTTAGATGCTTGAGTGAATGAAGTTGGTTCGCTAGCAACTTAATTAACAGAAGCCACAAAAGCTTTCTTCTTATATATACTCGATTTTGATCGTGTTTATATTGGATGATTATTAGTCACTAAAGGAGCATATGGTACAGTCATTAAGGTATCAACCATAGATTGTAATAAAGATTCATTTATGGGAATATTAGAAGTGTTTAAGGTTTCAGATGGTTGTTGAATGGTTTGAAAAAATGTTGTATTTGGTGTTGGTGCTGGTCTAAATATGGAGGTAGGAAAAGAGAATTGTTTATGATCTGGAGAGGTTGTGTTTTGTACCGAATCAAATGGATTGGTTATGATAATTTCAGAGTTTGAAACAAAGGGAATGAAAAGTGACAGAATTTGATGAAAGAACTTGAGAGGAAGAAGTTGTACAAGTTAAAAGAAGATTGTTAAAAAGGAAATACTTGTTCATTCAAGACAACATGTCATGGGGTGTAAAATTTATCTTTTGAGATATCATAGCACAAATATCCTTTGTAGCCAAAAGAGTAACCAAGAAAAACGCATTGTGTAGCATGAGGTTGTAATTTATTAAAATTATAAGGTCTAAGAAGTGAATGACAAGCGTAACTAAAAACTTGAAGAAAAAAAAGAAATATTCAGGTAAGGAAAAATATAGACACTCAAATGGAAATTTGTAAATAAGAGTATGAAAGGGTAAACAATTAATCAAGTACACAGCAGTTGCAAATGCAAAGTACCAGAAATGAGAAGGAACAAAAGATTTAGACATCATGGAAAGGTCCATTTCGACTATATGACGAAGTTTTCTTTCGGCTATACGATTTTTTATTCATAATTTTTTATGTAAGATTACTTAATAGTGAAGAAATCACGAATTTTGTAATTTTTGTACTCTCCACCACTATCATTTCTAAAAATTTGAAGTTCAGATGTCAAAGAGGTTTCAACAAATGGTGTGAATTGAGATACAATAGAGAAAACATCATATTTTTGGGAAAGAAGAAATATCCCACTATAACAGGAGAATTCATCAACCAAAGAAATGTAATATTGGTGTCCATTTATTATAGTTTTCGGGGTAAGGTCTCATACATCACTATGGACTATAGCTAAAGGTACATATGAAGTAGATGAAGACGAAGAAAAAGGACATTTGGACCTTTTTCCATCTAGATAGTGTTTACGAACACCAAACTATTTTGAACGTGAAGGAATGAGAATGGAATTGAGAGCATTTCAAAGAATAGAGTGAGATAGATGGCCTAACCAATTGTTCCATACAGTAGCGTTTTTCTTGGTACCAACATTAGCTTGAAGGATTTGTGTATTTGAAGAAGCCGTGGGAAAAGGATAAAGTCCATTGATGCTAGGACCTTGATAAAGAATTTTGCTCGTAGTATTGTCTTCAACAGTGAAAGATGAGGTATTAAAGATGAATGAGCAATTGTTATCAAGAAAAACTTGGTTTACAAATAAAAGATTGGTTGAGATATTAGGAACACAAAGACGTTTGGATAGATTGAAGAATATAGAAGAAGTATGAAGTTTACCACAACCTTGATGAAGAGATAGGTAATGACTAACCATAAGCCAACAATAATTGCTTAATCTCCTTATATGATAAGGATAAATTGAGCTTTGCTAAATCACTAGTTAAATGAGCATTGCACTCTGTGTTAGTTAACCAAACAGATGAATTGAATGAGGTAGATGCATTTTGAGAGAAAAATCCTATAATAGTCATTCCAACTAATTTGGCAAGTAAATGACGTCCTTGAAATGCATAGTTCATTTCGTTGTAGCAATGAAGAGTTGTATGGCCAAACTTGACAACGAATTTTGTTGCTTATGTTATCTTAATCAGATGGTTAATTTGAATAAAATTGTCTCGAATTCGATTGATTTGAAGAATAAAAATCTGGTTGATTTGAATTACTTCGACTACTGTTATTTCTTTATCCATTAGGGTTTCTATTAGTCTTTGTAAAATTGAAGTTGTTAGGCTCTGCTATTAGCAGTTACTTAGTTACCATTGTTGGTTGTAACAACATGTAAGACCCAACCCATTAAAGCTCATTATATATAGGATCTTCATCAATGTAATTATCTAAGTGGAGTTTATTGCTCAATAAAGTAACTCTCTTTATTCAACGTTTATCATGGTATCAGATCGAATTTCTCACTTCTTGTTGAATTTTTAGCGCTCATTCTTCGTGTGTCTTTTCTCCTTCCTCCTCAAGTCATTTACGGTTGATTTTTTTTTCATTAATTAAACCCTACTATGGCAATCTCAGAAGCTCCAACCTCAGGTTCGACATCCACTAATCTTGAAGCTCAGATGAACCCCTATCTATTACACCACACAATGATTCCAACCACTAATCTTGTCACTCAACCACTCGTCAGATCAAGTAATTACTCATCCTGGAGTAACGCGATTTGTTTGGCACTTTCAGGTAAGAACAAGCTTAGGTTTATCAATGGAGTCATCACGAAACCTACAAAGAAGGAAGCCTCAAGTCAACTTGGTAGTGTACAATTGATGTAATCACCTTTTGGATTATTAATTTAGTATCCAAAGAGATAGCAACATGCCTTGTATATACTGAAAATGCAAAAGGTATCTGGGATGAATTGAAACAAAGATACCAATAATACAATGACCCTCATGTGTACCAGTTATGAAAACAACTCGTCACAACGTCACAGGGCACTCTATTGGTAGAAGCATACTAAGCAAAAATCACTACAATATGGAATCAACTACTTGAATACCGCTCATTTGATGAATGTACATGCGGAGGTATGAAAAAATGCTTGAGTTCCTTAATGTCGAATTTGTCATGATTTTCTTGATGGGTTTGAATGAATAGTTTTCACAAATTCGTGCACAAGTCCTATTAAACGACCCACTTCCTACAATAAATAAAGTTTTTTCACTTATCATACAAAGAAGAGAGGTAGAGAAGTATTGGCACTTCACCTTCGATTGGAACTATTGCTTTGATGACGAACATAAAGAACAAAAGACGAAACAATGAATGATTTAAGAAGAAAGATACTCGCTTTTGCTCCAACACAGTGTTGATAAATGTTACTATCAATCCCCGTCCCGCTAGCCACTTCACGTGACTAGAAGGAGGCATGCCGCCTAGACACCCAACAGATACCAGCCAATTCAGAATTACAACTTTACACACATCACTTCATAGCTTTCTCGTACTATGTAGCCAAGCCAAGCTTGACAAGTAAGCCAGTGGTCAATCTTTCGATTTGACATTTTTTCAAGACGCAAACTGTATCATCTTAGGAAGCCAAACTTTTCCTCATCTTATTCTCTCAAAAATCTAAACTTCTTTTTCTCTCTTTTTTCTTCTTCATGACAGGCTACAACTGCCCATTTCTCTTGACTTCTCTTCGCATCACTTCTTCTACTTGCCTAACTCTTTTCACGATAGGACTTTTTTGTCACACCAATTTTTCCTTTATCGCCTTTTTGCAACGCAACTTCTTTCCCTTCGAATTTTTATCTTTAGAATGATCATTTATTTCATTTTGGAAGGATCACCCCACTTCTCAGCGCCTCTCTTCTTCAACAGGACTCCCTTTATCAGATTTAAGCCTCAAAGTTACAAACTACACGGTTACCCCCTAGGCATAGACTTGTCAATTCAAACAACACTTCTTTGGTTCATCAGAAGTCAAGTAATGTGGCAGCCATCAACAACCCAACCTCTCAATCTCAAAATGAAAAGGGAACTGACACAAACAATCTGCGTTTTTTGCTAGCCTCATAAATGATCAATACTCCCACTTGATGCAGATGCTACAATCTCATGCTTCATCATCTCAACTTAACGATAAGCCCAAAATAGAAAACTACACATGATGTATGTACATGTTTTCATGCCCTTTGAACTTCATCACTATATCACCTTGTTTGGATAATTTATTTTAGAGCTTCTATACACATTACTCATGATAGATCAATTTTTTAAAATCTTAAAAGTTCTCAAAACATGATTGTCATTTTACCAAACAAAAACATAATCACTGTTCAAGAAATGGGATATATTGATATAACCAAAAATACTTTTCTACGAGATGTTGTTTTAATACCTGACTTTAGTATGACCTTATGTCTGTAAGTTCCCTACTTAAAGATTCAAAATATTTAGTTACATTCTCTAACAGTCACTGCATTATTCAGAATACATTAAGTTTGAGAACGATTGGGATGGTTGAAAACATTGAAGGCCTTTATCTGCTTTACACATAACCTAAAAAATTTGATACAATCCTCTGCTTGGCATTCTGCATTTATATGCAAAGCTACTACAAATCTTTGGCACCAACAGTTGGGGTACCCTTCAACTGTTAGACTAAAAGACTTATCATCTGTCTTAGATTTCTTTAATAATTCATCATGCAAAAATACATATCATATGTCCTTTAGCTAAACAACGTCATCTTTGTTTTCCCACATTAAATAATGTAGCCCAAAATATCTTTGATATAATACACTGTGACATTTAGGGCCCTTTCAAGACTCCAACTCATAATGGTCACTCATATTTTGTTACCTTGGTTGACGACAAGTCTAGGTACACTAGGTTTACCTTATGAAACACAAAAATGATGTCCTACAAAAATGATATCCTACAAATCATTCCCCGTTTCTTTAAACTCATTGAAACACAATTCTCTAAATTTATCAAAACATTTCAATCAGATAATGGCCTAAAACTTTAATTCAAAGAATTCTTTGCCACTATCAGCACAAATCATCAATTTTCCTATATTTATATACCACAACAAAACTCAGTTGTAGAAAGAAAACACCAACACCTTTTAATGTGGCAAGAGCATTAATGTTTCAGTCTAAAGTCTCGAGGTGAATGCATTCTTACTGCTACTCATTTGATAAACAGAACACCTATGGTCTTATTATCACATGTTACTGCCTTTGAAACTCTATTTGGAAAGCTTGCTGACTATTCTTTACGTAAAGTCTTTGGTTGTATTGCATATGCTTCCACTTCATCTGTCAATCGTACTATGTTTAACCCACGTGCTCATCCATGCATTTTTAAGATTACTCTTCAGGCATACAATGTTACAAATTATTTGATTTGACTAAGAAAACCTTTTTTGTATCCAAAGATGTCTTATTTTTTTTAGGACTTATTTCCTTTTCAAACTCACCTTAAAGAGCCACTGTAGAAAAATCATGATTTTCTGGACTAGTTTTTGTTCTACCTTGTCCACTGTTTGATGTTCCCAAAGCAAGTTCAAGCAGCAATAACCTCACAACAATACAATGCCCAACAACACAGAATGAGATGAGAGACACAACACTAATCAGAATACTAAGTTTTGCACTAATGAGTTTGATTCTTGACATTGAGCCCGTGAACACAAGTCTGCCTCATGAGAATACCAACAACAATGACATACCTATAGCTATTCAAAAGTCATCCAGATCAACTTGTCCTCCTTCATATCTTGAAGATTTCCATTGCAACATAATAAACCATAAACACATGACATCTGCAACGCCTTATTTTTTTGGAAAGTATATTTCCTATTAAGCATATTCACCAAGTCACAAACATTTCTTGTTGAATGTTGCATCTGTTTATGAACCAAGTTTCAGTCACGAAGCCGTCAAGTTCCAAAACTGGAGAGATGCTATGGCTGAATAAATTGATGCAATAGAAAGAAACAACACATGGATAGTAACCTCTTTGTCGAAAGTCATCACAATGTAGGAAGTCAATGGGTCTACAAAGTAAAACATCACCCTGATGGAAATGTTGATCGATATAAGGTGAGACTTGTTGTAAAAGGCAACAATCAACAAGAAGGCATCGACTATCTTGATACATTCTCGCCAGTTTCTAAAATAGTCACAGTAAAGGTACTTCTAACCTTAGTGATTTCTTTTAACTGGCAACTTGCTCAAATGAACCTAAGCAATGCATTTCTCATTGGAGATTTATTTGAAGAAGTATACATGTTCTTACCCGTGGGATATAAAACATCCATTGTACTAACCAAAGGTGAAAAACTTGTTTGCCGATTGAACAAGTCAATCTATGGCCTCAAACAAAGCATTCGAACAATGGTTTGTAAAATTCTCTTCAGCACTATCAGCCCATGGATTCATCCAATCCAAATTAGATTATTCTCTCTTCACTCGTGGAAATGGTACAAAATTTGTGCCATTACTAGTGTATGTAAATGACATACTTTTAACGGATCCATCTCCTGAAGAAATTAATATAATTAAAGAGATTTTTAATATCCATTTTAAGCACAAAAACTTGGAATAAACAAAATACATCTCAATACTAAAATTATCTCGTTCTTGCTCTTTTCACAACGCAAGTACTCACTACAGATCCTCGAAGACTCTGGTTATCTAGATGCTAAGCCTACTTCACTGGCCAAGGATCCGAACATTAAACTGTCAAAGGACAGAGGAACAATATTAACAGATGAAGAAGTAACTAACTATAGAAATTGATTGGTCAACTCCTGTATTGATAAATTTCAAGACCAGACTTGTGCTTTGCTATACACCACCTTAGCCAATTCCTACAAAAACCAACTAATGACCACTTAAATGTCGCACATCATCTATTGAAGTGCATGAAGAAGTCACCAGGACAAGGCATTTAAATCAAACCAGTCAATGAATTCCACCTTAAAGCTTATGTTGATGCAGATTGGGGAGCTTGGCTTGACACCAGAAGATCAACTTCTGGTTTTTGCATTTTCTTGGGAGATTCCCTCGTATCATGGAAGTCAAAAAAGTAGGAAACCGTCTTAAGATCTTCTGCATAAGTTTAGTATAGATCTTTGGCCTCAGTAACCAATGAGTTAACATGGATCTCTCAACTTTAAAAGACTTGAATATCACTTCAATCCTACCAACTATTATGTTCTGTGATAACCAAACTACAATCGCTATAGCCTCTAATCCAACATTTCATGATAGAACCAAACACATATAAATTGATTGTCACTTTGTAAGAGATGAAATAGTTGACGGCTTCCTTAAAGTACTGTCCATTCGCTCAAATTTACAATTGACTGACATGTTCACAAAGGCCTTACCTTCAAACACTTTGATGAAACTCTTAACCAAGTTGGGAATCTTTGATGTCCACCTTTCAACTTGAGGGGGAGTATTAGAGTCTTCATAATACTGAAGTTGTTAGGCTCTGTTAATTACTTAGTTACCATTGTTGATTTTAACAACTTGCAAGGCCCAGCCCATTGAAGCTCATTATATATAGGGTCTTCATCAATGTAATTATCTAAGTAGAGTTTATTGCACAATAAAGTAACTCCCTTTTATTCAATGATTGTCAGTTTCGACCATTATTACCACTTCTGCTATTATGTCCTCGTTCGCATTGTTGGTTGTGATTATCAAAGTTTTCCACAATTGCAAAAGAGGAAATAACAATAGATTCTTTAGAATTAGATTTCTTTTCAAGAAAAGATACTTCAGTATTTAACAGGGCATGTAGTTCGATAAACGTAATTGTCTGAAATCTTGTTCGAGTAGCAGTCTTGAAAGAGTTATTAAATGATGAAAGTTCCATTCATAGTATAGATGTTTAGATCTTCAAAATCAACAGTCATAAGATACGACAGCCAACTTGTTTACCAACTCTTTAATTCGACGAACATTGGAATTTTCACCTAACTTCTTTGTAACTGATTGCAATTCTGTCTTGAAATTTACGATGTTTGTTCTTGATGATGAAGAGAAGTGTTTATCAAGAGTCTACCAGACTTTCCTTGCAATATCACAACAAACCACATACGCAAGAGCATTTTCAGACAACTTTTTCATTTAGAAAAGTAATTGGGGTTTGATCGTGATCAAACCACTTCTCATATTTAAGATTGGGGGCAGAAGGCTAGTTTTCGTTGCGTATAACTTTCAAAAGGGCAAGATATTATCCATCAAAAAATTTATAGAGGTTTTTGTGCTTTCAAAAAAGGAGAAATTTAAAATTGTCATAGAACATAATTTGTTGAATGGAGCTACACAAAGACTGAATTGCATATATTTGTGAAAAGTTAAATCAAAATGTTTTAAGATTCTCCGATTTTCATCTTGGATTAGTAACGAATCAGCCAACCATTTATTTGAGAATGGATCACGAAGGATTTGAAGGTAGAGAGGAAAATCATTTGGGCGGAAGCATGATAAAAAAGGATCTCATAGACAGTTAGTCTAAGTGATCTGATACCATGAAGATTTTCAAAGTAAATAAAATCTTCTCACCTTTATTAGTGAATATTTCTCACGTATTTATACAACAATGAGATTATAGTGTTAAGAGAGAGAATATAATTAATTTATTTGTAACAAACTAACATAATATAAATTGATATACTATCAGGCCCATTAGCTTGTCAACCGACATGCTTCTTCGAACCGACCTTATTCTCCAAGCAGACAAATGTGAGAGACACTTGCACTGATGTGGTGTTAAACCAACAATACTCTAATGCATATGTTAGTGTAGGAAGTGTATAGTTCAAATAAGTATAGATAGAGTAATAAGCTGATCTTAGGACTCATTTAATATGGAGCTTAATCACTGACTTCTCATGAGAATATTTATACACCCTTCCTATAACACATGCCTTTATTTACTTGTAACTTTGATTTTTTTAGTATTGTTTTTGTCCTCGAGGTTGTATAAGTGCTTAGTTGAGCTCTTACTTGATTCATATATATTCTCCGACTTGAATTGTTGGCCTTGAATTTTCTTTTCTTTTTTGCTCTTGAGACACATTTTTCTATGTTGGCCTTCTAATTTTATTTTCCAGTTAAATTCATCAATGAACTTTGAGTCATATCCGAAAGAAACCAATGCTAATAAAAACAAAATTCTAGTATGAAGAAATGAGCTATGATAGTATGATGTAGGTAATAAAAGAATCGCATCCTTTTTAACTTTTCACCAAAAGCAGAGTTGAAAGTTGAAGGTTTCTTGTGTTTGGTGATTTTGATTGCAATAAATCCGCCACCCCATTGAATATCCATAGCCCCTCAAAGGACCCACCCCCCACGTTCTAACCTTTCTTTTCTTATTTCCCCTCAAGGTCCTTGGATTTATTATTACTTTGACTTTTTCTGTTTTTTTTTTTTTTTTTTTCCTATCCCCCATCTGAAAAAATTTTGTATTTTTGTTCCCAATCAACCACCAAATTTCAAAATTCTTCTGTCTTTACCACTTTTCTTTACACCTTCTATTTTTTTTTTTTATAATATAATGTTTCCTCCTATTTTTTGCTTCTTTTGTTTGCCCCTCTGCCTTTCATGTGTGCTTCTTTTTGTTAGGTTTGAATTTGTTGCTTCAATTCTCCCACTATTTTTACACTGTTTTTTATTCTTTTGTCTCATTTCATTTTAATATATATATACATATATTTCTTTTAACTTAGGAGAAGAATGATTTCAAAACTTTTATGTCTTTAACCATTTTTTTTCTGACATCGGAGGAGGGGAGTAATTTAACATTTCATCTTGAAGTTGATATTATTAAGTGTTTTATTTAATTAAATTATGCTACCTTTTACTATTTCTTCGATGGATTGTGTTTTATAAGTATTATTACCTTAATTTCTCATTAATAATTGAAAACAATAAGAACCTTAATAGTTAATTAACTAATAAATGCAACGTCCACAAAGAAATTTTATTGATCAAATGAATAAATAAAATATAAGGACTTTATCATTTTTATTTTTATTTTTGTTCATAAAAGAATGAAAAATGGAATTAGGTTGGAAGAAGTAATATAGTAATCCTGGTTTAAAGAAAATGGAAAATGGAAAATGGAAAATAGAAAATAGAAAAATGGGAAACACAATATTGGGTTGTGAAATGTAGGAGCACATGACATAAGGAGCCAAACTAAATAAACTCTCTCCCCCGTGAACCGGAACCCCCTCCATTCCTCCAATTACCCTAAACCCCCAATTTCTATTCTTCTTTCTTTCTTTTCTTTTCTAAATCTCTCCAACTCTCAATCAAATCACATACCTTCTATTTATTTATCTCGAGCTGTGTTCCTCTTCATAATACTTCCTCCAACCATCTATCCCTTGATAATATATATGCTTGGATGCTTGAACGAATGCAATCCAAGATGTAAACACATATTAGAGGGTATTTGGGTGGACCATCCTGAGTCGAATAGTTTAATAGATAAATTAATTGCATTGGATAGTACTTTTAAGAGTAATAGTTTAGTGTATAGGAGTAGTGGACCCAACAATTCAATTTCACTCAAATAGGGTATTGAACAAAAGACAATTTTTTATCACTAGAATAACTTATTAGTATTATTCCGATCTATTTATATTCATCTTAGGAGGTTGAACCCTTATAACTTACAAGGGTGCTCTAAATTGGCAGGTGGTTGTGTAAGAATCATATTAAATATGATCTATTGTATAATGAAGACAAATAATTTGGAACAATAAAAAACATAGAGTGAAAGGTTGAAATAATAGGATTATTAGTGTGGTTGAACTAAAAAGAAAATGTGTTAAGAAATGAAATCTCCACCATCAGCGGCGAGGAATGGTACATTCGTACGGTGGGTATTTTTCGAGATTTGTTTGTTCACTGATAAAGTGTGTCCCCATTTTTCTTCTTCTCCCTTCACCCGCCGCCGTCGCCATATCCCTAATTCAAACCAAAAAACTTCGTTTCCCCCAATAATTCAATCAAACATTTTCTCACAATCCAAACATCAAACTACACCACCAATATCCAAAAATTCAATTTCACTATTTTTCACGCTCCAATTCAATCCATAGAGAGTATCCAAAAAAAAAAAAAAAAAAAAAAAGAAAAGAAAAGAAAACTAAACAAAATCTCGTATCATCTTCTCCGAAGAGAGGGTGTTTTATATTTACATCAAAACCCAACACGACGAACGATCAATCCATCCATCGATGTCTACAAAGCCCCAAAAAAAGGAAAAAAAAAAAAAGGAACAAAAAACAGAAAAAAAAGGGGGGAGGGGGGGATTTCATTTCACAACGGCCCTAGAGGAAATCGCCGGAGAGAGAAGAGAGAAGATCGTGAAGATCACGTGAATCAGGGTCACCGATTCTAATAGCTTCAAGTACTCGTTCAAAAACCAGGACATGACAGGGGATTCGAAGGACTCCTTTCTGTTCATAGCCGTACTCTTGAGCGGATTTCTCGAGTAAGGTAACGAAAACGGGATGGTTGAGTAATTCGGCACTAACGGCGAAGCGTTCCATCTCGTCGCCGACGTAGACGGGGACGTGGCCTTGGGGAACGGGGACGGCACCGTCGGATCTGGAGCGACGGAATTTGTTGGCGGCGGCGGCACGGAAGGAGTGGGCGCGGGCGGGGCGTTGGTCGGGGGTGCGGAGGAGGCAGTAGTGAGATTGGGAGGAGTCGGCGACGCGGGAGAGACGGCGGATGAGCTGCTTCATAACGGAAAAAGGTTGAAGAGAGAAGCAGAGGAATTTGGGGGTTTGTGAAACAGAGGAAGAGAAGGGAATGAGAATATAAAGTGAGAGAAAGGGGAAATTCATTTTAATTTGTTTTTTAATATAATTTTAAATTAAAAAGAAAATAATAATAATAATAATAATGATAATTGATTATGATGATGAAATAAGGAAGGGGAGGGAGAGAGGGGGAAGGTTGAGACTTTGTGAGAGGTACAGGTAAAGCGTACTTTGAAGGTACAAATCAAAGTTCCTTCTTTTCTTCTTCTTTACCCACTTTTTTATTTCTTTTTTTCTTTCTTTATTTTGCTAACCCACTTTTTCTCACCATATTTGGGTTTTCAGGTTGGAATCTCTTTTCTTTTTTGTAGCTCAATTTCTTCAGTTTATTTTCTCTTCTTTTTTTCTTCTTTTTTTTATTATTATTATTATTATTATTATTATTATTATTATTTTGTTTCTTGTTAAATTCTAGTAAAAAAATTTTGTTAGTTTCCACATTTTAGGTTTACCTTCTCTTTCCTCAGTTTTTATAAGTTATATGTTTATAGTTTTCTTTTTTCTTTTTTAATTTAACCTCTACGTTTCAAAATCTATTTTATTTTATTTAAAAAGAGTTTTCAAGTAAAATTAAAATTGGTTTTAAAGAAAATTGCAATCCGTAGCTCTTTAAGATTTTAGACAACTTCTGTTTCCCTAGTTTCAATTAGGGGTGATCATTGGTCGGTTGGAGTCGATATTTTGACAAAATCGTACCGAACCTACCATATTCGATGTATAAAAGTGTCAAATAAACCTCGACATCAATGAGTAAAGGTCGGTCGGTCGGTCGTTCGATTTTTGTTGATCATGTCAATTTAACACTTAAAATACTTTTTTGAAATTATCAATTTGAAACTTTTCAAAATCGACCTCGATGGGTCCCTTTTTGTTTTAAAGTCGATCTGCTCGATTTTTCAGTCTATCATGATCGCACCTAGTTCCAATAAGTTATATGTTTATGGTTCTTAAATTTATTTTTTTAATTTAATCTCTAGGTTTTCAAATGGATTTTATTTAATTTAAAAGAATTAGCCTTAATGAATTATTGTTCTTTTAGTTTTTTCTTTTTAATGAATTGGGAGTCGTTAACACTGAGGATTAAAAGTCGATATTTAATGAAAATTTAAGGTTAAAGCTATACTATTTTAACATCTATAGACTAAATTTAAATAAAAATTAAATATTAATGATACAATTGTAACATTTTGAAACTATTTATGTGAGTGTAGAAGCTAGTTTATATAAGCTTTTCAACTAATCACACGAAACAATATGTTTGATCCTATAATATTTTGGTGTCAAGAAATTCTATAGGATATTGAATTTTAAATAGGGGACAACCATGGATTGAACCCACGATTTCTTAACCATTAATTAAGATAATCAAGTTAATAAATTATGTATATATATCATATATATAATTCGAGAATTTTGAACTTTGAAAATGCTTCAAACAATTTTTTTCCCTTTAACTACAAGCTAATATCCAAAAATTGATATATAAAACTTTTATAAATCTTGACAACTTTGGTTCATAAATTTTTTATAGACCTTTTTAGTACGATAATCGTATGGATGATATCAAACTCCTTGTTTTTACTTACGAAGAAGGGCATACCAATTATAGTGGAGTTAAACTCGTTGGTGTTATTTTTATGTGGATTTAAAGCATGATCCAACTGGTAGAAGATCAATTGCATCCTCACAATAGAAGTCAAAATATTAATTGCAATTGTTTGAATTAAAAAGAAAAAAGAAAAATAAAAGAAAAAGAAAATCAGCTGTTTATCATGCTAAAAGAGATTATTGTAGTATAGGGTGGGAGTATGGGAGTATGGAGTAGGGGTGACAATTTGAATTTATAAAAGGAAAAAGTTAATTAACTGACATTATGTTAACTTAATATTCTCAAACTCAAACTTATGACATATGCCCTTCACCTGTAGTCATAATTTTTAACTTTGGTGGTCGACCATTCATAGATCATATCGTTAGTGGTTTATAACCGATAGATTATACAATTAATCTATAAGCGATAAGAATCCATCACTCATAAATCTTTGAAAAATATATATATATTGGACCAAATAATCAAACCTCAAACTTCAAGAAATATATATATATATATATATATATATATATATATATATATATATATATATATATATATATATTTAATCCCATAGCTATGTACGTTGATCATGAAATAAAAGTTAAAGTTGAAGCTTACTAAGTAAACATATAGGATAATAACAAATTTAAAAACTAAATTTACAATTTAGTGATTTGTAGCACTTTTTTAGAACAGATTTATTTTTAATTAAATACTTATTTATAATTAAAGCTTATAAAAATTCAAAAGGATGATAATAAAAAATTATTTTAAAAGACAAAAACTCTTAAAAATACTTATAAATATAGTACAATATTATAATCTACGTGTAACAGATCACAATAGATTGAAATAGATTCTCATATGCATGTATCATAATACAGATAAACATAAATGGATAGTAGGTTGATCATAGATAAATGATGATATTTTAATATATTTTATAAATATTTTGATTTACCTTGTTATATTTAAAGACGGTGAAATTGATATTATGGTAGGCTTCTATATAGGATTATATAAAGTAATTTTAAACATAAACTTAGACTACTAACTTGATTTATTTATTTATTAATATATTTTTTGAGACATAATCTGATTTATATTTTCCAGAGGCACGCACGCCGAAAATTATAATTTTATATTAATTAAGTAATTAATCGTAGCGTAAGGATTGAAGCTTTGTTTAATTAATTATTATTATTAATTAAGAGTAAAGTTTCGATTAAATGCCGTAGTTTACAGCCACGTCGACATCCGACAATTTCTCCCACTTTTACGCGTAAATATTTGGCTTTTTTCGTATCTTATAACTTAATAAGTATAATACAATATGATCAACCTATTATCTGAAACTTATTTTCAATTTCAAATCTTCAAACATGTGAAATTTCATCCAAATTTCTTTCAAAACAGAATTTATTAATAAGTCACGTAATTGTACTATTCAAAAAACTTTGAATATTCCACACGTTCTAATTATTTTAATACTAACTAATTAAGTCAGCGGCATGTAAAAAATATGAATTATTAATGACTCTTTTGTTTACTTACGATATTCTTATATTTGAGTCGTGAATCAAATTGTATAACAAAATTTGACGTACATCAATCATATGTTGAATAGTGAAAAGAAAGCGATAAGTAATGGCGAAAAAAAGATAATTGGTTTATATATACTAACAAGGGTACATGCCGGCCATAAATGAAATGTCCTTTTTTTTCTTTTTCTTTTTTTTTTTTTTCTTTTTGGTGGGGAATTTGATTGTAAGAAGGAAACATTAATATCACTATATTGTAAGGAATAGTCTAAGGTTTTGTGTTTGGAAATGAGACAGCCCCACTAAGGTTGTCGTTTTCGTTAATATCTTATTTTGAATTACTTTTTAATACGTCCATTTGGCAGACTTTTAAATATAAAATAATTAAATAAATTAATTGATTTGTTAATATAAATGATGTATAAATAGATAGATAGATAAATAAATAAATAAATAAAAGTAAGTTTGGGAGGCCCGGCCAAGAGTGGCGGACCCCGGTGGCGCAATTTCCGATTTAGTTATTGGTTCATATTTTTTATCCCTTACATTCTATCTGTTTGTATTTCCCTTTTTCCTTTAATGATCCACTTTTAACAATAGGATTGACCACAAATATTACTTCTTTGAAAATAATCCTTCATTCTTTTTTTGTAATATATAATCTTTTTTATCCGTTGAAGATATGTTAGAAACTTTTTTTTTGGACAAAATGAAACAAAAAAATCATTTTTCAAATTGTACATAGATTAAAATTAATATTTGTGAAACTAAACTGTTATAGAAGTTGTTCTTGTGACTTTAAAGTTACAAGTTTGATTTCTACGCATCACGTATTGTTTATTCTAAATTCGATGTTACAAATTTTGTTAATAAAGTTATTGGACAATTCTAATATATTTGGTACGTAGATCTAAAAACACTTTATCTTATAACTGAAATATAATTCTTCCTACATCCTTAGTTACGATTTTGGTAGTGTCTTAATTGAGAACTCACTCTAATAAAGGTACAGGAAAGTCGTGTTAATCTTAGAGAACAACTGACAAGAAACAATTTAGTACTGAAACTTTTTAAGATTAACAAAATAATCAATATATTGAACTTTGAGACATAATATAAAGTTATAGATATATTATTTGATAAACATTTTTTAAAAAGAAAAAAAAAAAGAGAAAAGGAAAAAGTTTAAGAGAAAGAAGTAAATTTAAAAAGTGAGATAATGTGTTAGGAGAAAAGGGTAAAAGGAGGAGAAGAGAAAAACAAAAATGAATTGTTTGATTTGATCTAATGTTAAAAAAATGGTATTAAAGAAAAAGAAGAATTATTATAGTTATTTCCGTAGTGGATATGAGTACAATTCCGTGACTCCGATTGCCTCTTTTTTTAACGCATTCCTAAATCTCTACCATTTATATATATATAATTCCCCAATCTCTACCACCTCGCGTGATATGCACCTTCCAATCTACGTCTTGTGATGAACCTACATTCCATATTTTGGAACGTGAACAAGTCGACAAAATGGTATCGACATGTCGGCTGAGGATAGAGTGGAACTTCATATTTCATGCCCTCTTCTTTTCTCTTCTTTTCTTTTCTTTTTCCTTGAAAATATAAATAAAAAGGTTAGAAGAGGATGAAGGGCCGAAAGTATTATTTCTTTTTTTCTTTCTTTCTTTCTTTATTTTACTATCTTGTCTTGTTTTTGTTGAAGGTAATTTTGTGTGCCCCTATTAGATATGACAACTCGTTAAAATATTTGTCTTCTCTACCTTTCTACTTGTTACGACTATACTCAAATACTATTATAGTTGGATTCATATGTAGTATGTATTTCTTAATTGAAGGGAGGTTTTATGTATTGTTAGAATTAATTGAAAAAAACTTGTTAAAACTTTACGAATGTTGAATATAACTTTAATATCGCAAGAGTTACATGGAACTTTGTATAATTATTAAAGGAATCATGTTATAAGTTGTTTTAAAATTCGGATGACTCTAAAAAGGGAAGAGTGAGTAATTTCTAAAAAGTGAACATGGTCTTCTCTTTTTGTGTGTGTTTTCGAACTTGAGTTGGAAATGAGCTGACAAACAAAGTAACTACGAACCTACTTAAAAGTATTAAAAATTAAATAGTTTTCTTTATATATATATATATATATATATATTTTATAAAGACGATAAAGTTGAGAGGGGGCTCAAGCCTCCCCTGAGCCTATACTAAATTTGTTAGTATGTGTGGTGTCAATCTATGCATACTCTAATGTTTAAGTTAGTCTCGAGATTGTGAGTAACTTAATAGTAAAAAATAGTTTAGTATTTAGGCATACCATTGACTTAAACAATGACTTTCGTTGTTTATATAGGATAGTTAAACGTTATGACTCATAATAAGCATTTTAAATTTTTGGAACTTTAGAGTCAATGTTAGTAGACAGTTACATCATTACAACAACAAATGCTTAAGTGCATCGTCCATTTAAATTCTTGATGTCTCTTATATGGTTTATCCTATGGATTTGGACTGCTTCAAACTCAATAGTTCTAGTGTGTCTCATGGTTTCTTTGAGCTCCTCTCAACTTTCTCCATAGGTTCTATAAATTCTCCTAGGCTCTTTTTATGAGTTCTTTTTGAGCTCTCTTAATCTCTCCTAAAATCTCCTTCATAGCTTTTCTAGGCTCGAAGCCCCTTAAGTTTCTATAGAGTAAGGGCTTTCTATGTTCTCCAAAGCTCTTCTTTCCTAGTCTCCTCGTGCCCTTAGCCCCTCAAAGCTTAGACCCTCCTAACCCTCATAGGCTTCTCTAGGCTTAGGCCTTCCTATGCTCCTCATCGGTCTGTAGGTCTCTTATTTATATAGAATCTTGGACTCCGTCTGTCTCAATAAATTTTTTCATAGAAATTTAAATCTTTTTTCTAAAGAACGATACGTAATATTTTAATATAATAAGAGAAATAAGCTTAATTTTTAAAAATAAAAAATCCAAAATGAATTAATAGTTTTAAAAAAAATCTAAAATGTAACGTTTTGAATTTGATGAATGAGAAATGAGAGTTCTACTTTTTTTTTTTTTTGCAGATTGCGAAAACTAGCGATAAAATATGACTATAGTTACAATTACACCATCAAACTTTTAATTATAAAAACCAAACCCTTAAGTTCATACAAGTGTTGAAATTGAACACTCAAACTTAATATTTGTAAAGATTGGACCTTCAAAGATAGAATCGAAGCTTGAAAATTATAGAATTATTACAAATTTAAGTTAAAATGGTAAGTTGAGCAATTACATAAATTTAAAAACTAAAAATTTAGGATGAAAGGTTGAAGGGTATAGTTTGATGGGAAGACTTTTAGCAATTGGTTTTCTCAAAAAGAAAAAAGAAGAAAAGAAAGAAATATATTCATTCATAAGGTTGAAAATCAATATCAAAACGCACAAACAACTTGAAGGTATCTTTATAGAATTATAGATAATAAAAAAAAAAAAAAAAAAAAAAAAAAAAAAAAAAAAAAACATCAAGAATGCAAATATCATGTGCTTTTTTTTTTCTCTCTTTTTTGGGAAAGTCGTGTGAAATGATTAACCAACCTTTTTCTAAAGTAGCCGAAAATTTCTTGACCGTTGGATCACAACACCAGAAAAAGCAAAGTAACAAAAAAGAAAAAGAAAATCTAAAAAAAAAAATATAACTCAGACATTATTTTGAGGATATAAAAATGAAATCTTTGGATTTCCTAATTCAATGGGAGAATGTTCAAAATAACAAAAATTCGAACACGAGGATAAGAAATTTTTGATAAATTATAATTAGATTTGCTGTGAAGTTTCCAGCTGCCTTCTCATTATTTTAATTTCAAAATTCCCAAATTGATTAATATTCCAAAGAAGTTTTAAAAAAATCCCAACTTCCCTTTCGTACGAAAACATAATAGGAAATCGACAGCCACGTGGACATGGATATTTTAGTCCAAATACTTCAATTAACTAATTCAAAGCCTCTCTGCTTACTCATTAATTTATTCAAATTCTCAAATTTCTTTAAATAATATATATATATTATTCATTTGTTGTTAATTACTAAAAGTTGTCAGCAATACCACTATTCAATAAGAATATTAATAGCTTAGTTTTTATAAATATAACCAACCCCATCAAAATATTTACTATTTTGGTGATAGAATGAAAAAATCTATAAACTTGGTCATTTTCTTCGAAGTATTTCAGGTTGTTTTTCTTTTTTATTGGCTTTCTACTCTTCCTCTTTTGCAATTTTTTTTTTCTTTTCATTGATTTCTTCTTCCTCCAATTTTTTTTTCAAACTATTTTTTTCTTTTAATTTTTTCAAATTGTTATTTGGTTCAACATCTTATACCAAATATAAAAGATATATATATTTTTTTATTTATGGTTATTTGGTTGTTCAAAATATCGTGTACAAATATAAAGGATGTTGAAAAGGAAAGTTCTTGAGATTTAGAAGTCAATCGTGTAACCAAATTGGAAAAAAAATGAGTTATATCTAAACGATCAAATCTACACAATTTTGTACCAAATCTAAACAAAAATTTTAAATGATTGTGTACAAAGAATCTTGAAAAAAAATCGTTTAGATTTAGTTATCCAAATTTTAAAAATTAAATCTAAACGATCTGTCAATATCCAAATCTAAATGATGGTACCAAATATATTACATAGGCACATTGTTAATGGAACACTTTAGGTACATTGTAGGCTTTTTTCGTTTTCAAAATTGTTGTAAATATTTTCTAGTGTTATATTTTTTTAAAAGACCTCATCTACTAAGATTTCCTTTTAATAATTGTTTTGATCTTTTTTTAATATTTGTTTTGTTATTTACTTTCCATCAAAATCAACCACAAATAAAAAGCTGCAAAAAAAAAAAATTGAAATTGAAGTTTTATTTTTTGTTTTCATAATTTGATTCAGAATTTGAGTGTTTTTCTTAGAGAAAAAATATGAGAACATAGACAAACATTAAATTAAAAAGAATATATATATATATATATATATATATATATATATATATATATATATATATATATATATATATATATATATATATAAAGGATTATCAGGTGTGAACCTATATAAATAGACACAAATTGTAAATTTAGTTAGTGACATATGAAAACATCAAGGGATTTTACCTATCTACTTCTTACTATACGACTTTCTCATCCATTTCTACAATTATTTTCGAATTAAACCCAACCTTTTTAAGAAAAAAAAAAAAACCAAATATGAAGGAACAAGAAAGTTTTTTACTTTTCTTTTTCTTTCTATTTTTTTGAATTTGACCATAAATTCAAATATTTTATTTTGAAATATGAGTAGTAAGAAATCAATCACAATTCTCGAAAACAAAAACAATATCAAATAATAGTACTTTTAAAACAAAAAATCACTATTTTAACTTAGACTTCATCACCTAAAAAGATTTAATATATTCTTATTTCTTGTTTGACCAAAAACAATTCTTGTCTTAAATTTGAACCAAACTATAAAACATTGAAAATAAAAACTCTCAAAATCATATAGGTAATAAAATTCTAGATATTCTAAATATTCTAAATCCTTTTATGAAGACTAAAATTGACCATGAAAAACATGACAAACCAGAAGGAAAAAAAGTTCTTTCTTTCCCCTTTGATTTTCAGTGGTAAGAATATTTTTTTAACAGCTCGTTAGTTTTGACTAGAAACAAATGAAGTTAAGAGAGAAAAGAAACCTAATTTCAACAACATTGTAAAATGTGATGGTTAGGTTTGTTTTCGTGTTACAATAAAGTCAATTAATTAAATTTTGGATATAGGCAGTGTTAGTTTGGTAGTGACAAAAAGACATAAATTAATTTAAATAATTTAACCCAAATTTGATAGATTAGATAAAAGAAATTTAAAATAATTTGTCACTATGGTTCTAGAAGCTAAAATTGAAGTGACCGAACAAGAGGGAAAGGTGGCAGAAGGAGGGGTGGTTGGATAATAATAATCTATGGTTTATAAGATAAGGTTGAAAACTAAACAGATTAGGAATTATTCAATTCAATCAACCGTGGTACGATACACCCAATAATTTCAAAATACTTTACCACATTATTTAATTTCAAAACCAACCACATCAAATAAATTCACCTCTAACTCATATAAAATTTGAAATTACTACTTCTTCTTGTTTTTTATTTTAATTTGTTTGAGGTGAGAGTATGAACACATAAAAACAAATTCATTAACAAATATGTTTTTTTTTTTTTTTTTTGTAGGTTTGGTTATTATTTAACCATAAAAGTTACAACTTGTTTGACTTTTTTGTTTTAAGGATTTTGAAAAACGGGTTGTTTTTGTTTTCTATTAGAAAATTCGTAAAAAGAAACGAAGTTAGCCAAATATTTATCATTTACGATCAAATCAACCGTACTGCACTTCTGCCCTCAAATTATTTTTTTCTTTAAAACTATATTATTCTTAAAAATCCTCTTTTTATTTTGTATTCTTTTCAAATATTGAAGAATTGCATGTATTATACTTTTTCTAAAAAATAATACTTTGTTACGTACATTTATTCTCTTTATTTTTAAAGATATATTTTTATAAAACCATTCTATATAACTAATTTTGATCGAACAATTGTTCTCGAATGCATAAAGACGAATGTTATGATCACATTAGCATCTTTTAAATATATACATATTTTTTAAGATATAAATATTAATTTTTGTTTCTATTGAATTTCTTAGCGTAAGAAATGATCGTAAAACAAAAACTACGACATTTTAAAAAAGAGAATATTAGAGTCGATTGTTTTTTTATTTTTTTTTTTGCATGACATAACAAATTGAATTATAATTTTGTCATTTTTTAAGCTAGAAAATTCATAATAAATATCTAAAATAAATATAAAGACAAAAGTTTTTCACATGTTTCTAATTTTGAATTATTTTTCATTTAAAAACTGTATATATATTTTAAAATATAAAAAATTAGAAGTAAACTTATTTGTAGGTAATTCTGAATAAAAATATTTAATGAACTTAAAAAATTACATATTAAAAAAAATTAATTTGATTGTATTTGTTATAATAATAGAGATAGATGCAGATAGGGAGGATATATGTATAAAAGAAAATAAAAGAGATAAAAAGACACAATTTATTAAACGTGATTTGATTTATGTTTATGTTTATGTTTATGTTTATAGAAAAAGAAATAAATGAGAAATGAGAAAGGTTAGAAAGAATATTGTTTGGCTCATGTAAGGAAAGTTGCGAAAGTTGCACTCATCATATTAATTTCATCCGTACTTCAAATTTATCCTTCCAAACTCAATAATTCACACACAAACCTACACTCTTTAATTTACACTTTTGTTAATATTAAAATCTCGACATCCAAATTGATTATTATAACAATTTATTATTATTATTATTATTTTGATAAAGATTGAATGTAATAGTTAGGGTTGTTAATCCAGAATATAATTATAATATATAAAAGCAAAAATTGGAATGTGTATCATCTTACAACTAGTGGTCACCAAATATAAGATTTAGAGAAAACTTAGGTCAACTATGGAATTAGTGGAAGATAGAGAGTATGGGATGGGAGGAAATAGGAATGGATATTTATTGTGTAAAGAAAAAGAGAAAAAGAAGAAGAAGAAGAAGAAGAAGAAGAAGAAGAAGAAGTAATTAGAGAAAGAAAAAAGTTAGAAGAGGAGTTTGGTGAGAGGAGAGAGGTGGGGGCCCAATAAAAGGGAAATATAAATAAAGAAAAAAAAAAAGAAAAAAAAGGAAAGAGAAAGAGAGAAAGAGTTTGTATGAGGGTGAGGTATCCGTGATGCCGTACGGTCAAAACGTACAAGAAGAAAAGTACAACTAAAACCCTCAGACAGACCCCACTCTGACTCGTATTTCCACGCAAACCCCTTCCCTTATAAGTTTGGCAACACCTCTTTCATTACCCTTTTCTTTTCCCTCTACTTCTCTCTTCCCTTCCTTTCGCTTTGCTTCAATATTTTCCCACTCAATTCCCCCAGACCTCATTTAACTCTATTTAATCTAACCTAACCTAACCATTATCTATTACTTCTTTCTCTTCTAACATTTTACTACTTCCCCCTTTCATTCCTCTTCTACTTTACAAACTAACCCCACTCTTACCTTATCTATATATACTCTCAATTTAACCCAAAAAAAAAAATTGTTTTTAGGTTACCTTAATTAATTATGTATTGTTGAGACGAGGTGTCTCTTTCAATCGTAAATTGTTTATCGAATGAGGTTGTGATATTTTGCTTATTGAAACAAAATATATTTTTCTTCTAGTTAGTTGCATTGAACTCCCAAAAAAGTGAATAATTAACTTTTTTTTCTTTTTTTCATGGATGAAATAGATTAATTTACCTAAAAATAATTGAATCTTTATTCTCTAAGATAGAGGTTGATTGTCAATTAGTGCTAACAACCTAAGTTCACTTTAATGAAAGTGTTGTGTTTGAATGATGTCAAGAGACATATAGAGGTTTGGTGAAAAGAGTGAATCTTCTTTTAATCTATACATTTAATTTCAAATTTAGTTTATGTCAAATCTAGAATTTAGTATATATGTGGTTTTAATTTAGAATTTCATTCTTATGGTTTTATAAAACCTTGATTTTTTTTTTTTTTTTTTTTTTTGTATGAATGGAATAACAACAAAATAGAAGTAGAAGAAAGAAAAAAGTTAATTATTGTCACCGACCAATCTTTTAGGCACAGAAGAGATCGTCAATTTGGGTAAGAGACAAGCTGCTTCATTACTCTTATAAACATGAACTTTTGAAATCCCTACAATCATACAGAAATGAAACAGTACAACCAAAATCCTTTCCAAAATATAAAAGAAACTAAATTTGTAGTTTTAACCTAATTATTTAAAAACACAGAGAATATAACCTCGTGTATCTAGAAAATGATCATGGCATAGGTTAAAAGGTGTGAAATGGGTATCAATTCGATTTGGTTGTAATTAAAATCTTGGACATGCAATGCCTTTGGTTTGAATTTTGAACATTGAGCCAAAAAAATTAAAAGAAAAGAAAAGAAAAGAAAAGTATGGTTTGGACAATTCAACGCCCTTCTGGGAAATCAAAAGGCAGAATCGATAAAAAGGAAAGGAATACAAATATATATATATATATATATATATTATAAGTAATAAATTATGGTCCAACAAATCAAAATCATATAGTGTTGAATTATTTAATGAAGAAGGGCAAATATTTTCAAAGCCCAAAATGGCCCACCACAAAAGTCTCTCAACTTATTGCTCTTATGCTCTCCATCTATCCCTCCACTTCCCCCCCCCCCCCCCCCCCCCCCTCCATCTCATCTTTATTTCTCTCCATTTTTTTCAATCACATCATTCCTCCTTTCACTCCCATTCTAATTAAATTAAAATTTTGTCTTTATACCATTTTTCAACTGCTCCTGTACTTTCGATTTTTGTTCACTTTACCACTTACAAAATCAAATCTTTATTTTTTGCTCTTTCCTTTTCATTTTTAAAAGGATCCTAATGACTATAGATTAACGTTAAATGACCAAAGTAGATCAAGTTTACGATATAAAAACTAAATTGAATATTTTGAAAATGTAGAACAACTGAAGTTGTTTTTAAGCTATAAATTTTGCATTCTAGTTTTTGTATTTTGAGTTTTATTTTATTATATTTTTAATAAAATTTTAAAATTATTGCTGATCACTTTAACAAAAAGGAGTTTTTATGACATAAGAGTCGGAGACAAAGTGTCTTAAAAGTCAATAAAAATGTGAAGGGCTTTTTTTCTTAAAATTTAAAATAAAATTCAACTTTTTTTAGTGAACAATTTTATGACTACAAAGATATAGTAAATTGAGTTCCACGTTGATTGACATGATCTTCTATAGAGTTTGGATGCTAGACTTTTTATTTCCACAATTGTTATACTAAAAATTTATGATTGTAATAATCACTGATGAAAAAATAATTAATTCATAAGTATTAATATATTTGAGTGAATTTCAAAACAAAATCTAACTCGAAAAGAAAGTAGTCGAAATTTAAATTTAAAAAATAAAATGAAAACGAAACATTCTTTTTAACCCAAAGTTATATTTTATTTTGAATATTTAAAATTGAGTGTTTAATTTAAAAAGCAAAGATTTGGGTTAGTGTGTATGATAAGCAAAGTGGGATTGTTGTCCGTTTGATTAAAGGTTTAAATGACAAATTAGAATTTGAGAAACAAAAGTAAAAATAGAGAAAAAGTAAGTTTGAAGGTCAAAATCAGGGAGAAAGATAAAAGGATATAAATTAAATAAAACCATAATCTAATCATTAAAACTCATAATAATGTCTGACTTGCTTAAAAAGATTACACTTTAACTAAGCAAATCCAACCAACATTTATCTCCTACTTATAAAGCAATGATCAAAGCAGCTTTGTTAAAATATTATATATATATATTCAAAAAATTCCCTCTAATTTGTAATTCCAAATACTTCTTTTTTTCTTATATAAAAAAGAAAGTAATGATATTAATAATAATATTATTATTAAGTAGATAAAATAAATAGCATGTGAAAGTGGAATGATGTTTAATAATCCATTTAGAAATCCTCCTAATAATTAATATAATCAAAGCTTATTGCATAATTGGACAAAGACCTTTTTAGACTTCAATTTATTGGTCTCAAAATTTGAATATCAATTCGTGCTATTTAAGAGTTAAATCAGTTTGATTAAATTGTAAACTTTGGTATTGTTATGTGAAATGAGTTTATTTTACCACTGTTGGATAACTATTTTGTTTTTTTAAATTAAGTTTACGAATATTATTCTTATCTCCAACTTTTTCCTTTTGTTATCTACATGTGATATCAGAGCATACTTGATTTTACTCAATTGTATGGGGTGGGTAACAATTTAATAAATAAATTGTGTGCTGAACTAAAATGGATATTTTATAGTTTTGGTCCTAAATTAAGTGTATTTATGTATTTATTATTATAATTTGTCTGTGATTTGTGGCCTAATTAATTTTATTTAGGGTCTGTAATTTTTAAAGAGTCATTAGTGTTGATTACTAGAAAATAGAAAATGCAATGATGAATATTTCTATTAATGGTTAGTGGATTATGAGGTGTTGAACTTTGATGATTAGTTACATGTAAATTTACATGTAATTTGTTTATAAAATGATGTTTTTTTCAAAGATTAAAAAACTTTGACCTTTTTTTTCTTTTATTTACTTAAAAATCTCACCAAAATTTTTTCTCAATCATTTACCCATCCTTCCATTACTCTCTCTCTCTCTCGAATCTGATCTCTTCCATTTCCTTCATCTATCGGGTTCCATAATTTGATTCTGAATTGGGAGGATAGGTAAGTCAACCCTAGTGGTGGTTCAAGCAACAATCGAAGTTTCGAATGTAAGTTTCCTTAAAAACCCTAATTTCTAATTAATTTAGGGTTTAGAACTTTACATGTCAATCTCAAGTAATTTGAGTAAAATTTAGACCGATTTTCGCTTTGCATGTCTAAAATCTATCATGTGGTAGTTTAAAAAACTAAGTCAAAATTTTAAAACTGAAAAAGTAGTTTTTAAAATGTTGTTTACATTTTTTGAATTTAACTAAAAATACAATCGATATACTTAAGAAAAATGTAAATCATTACGAGAGATGGTGAGAAAATAAGTTTAATTTTCAAAACATAAAACTGTTAGTATTTTAAGGATTGGTTTGGCCTAATGAGCAAAATATTAATAAGTTTGGAGTAATATATTAAAGAAATATTAGTAATATATTAATAATTCAAAACACAAATCTCTCTCTCAAACTCAATTATTTCATCCATATAACTCAACTAACCTATACTATGGATCAAAGAATGAAGAGGAAATTTTCCGAAAAAAAAATACATTTCCATTATAAATAAATGAAAGAAAGAGAGAATTGTAAAAAAATAAAGGAAAATGATTCCGTAAATTGCCCACTGAATTTTGTGAAAAGAAGGCAATCTAATTTTATTTTACTAAAAAAATAATGTATGAATGCTTAGAAGATATAATAAAAAAGAAAATGTCGAGTTAGAATATATATATATATAAATAAATGTTGAGTTGAGTGGGGGAATTTGGATCCCCACACCTTATCGTAAAAGTGCATTAAATTCCAAATCTTTATTCAATCGCACTGTTGAGTGGATTCGACATCATTTCTTTCTTTCTTTCTTTCTTTATTTCAGTAACAATTTGGACCATACCTTATAAAATATTATAATTCATGCTTGGATTACTTGTTTTTTTCTTATCCTCCTATTTTTTTTTTTAATTTTTTTTCTTTAAAATAGTTTAATACGGTATTTAAATTTTAATCCTTAATTTAATAAGTTTGTGGAATTTAAAAAATGGTTGAACAAGTCAAACTTTTTATTTTATTTCTCTAAATTTCTAATAGTTTATTGTTGAAATTATTTAAAATTCACAAATTATAAGAGGATGGACTTATTAGCAAAAATACAAAAAGAAAGTATTTAACTTTTAAGGCCCTATATTTTGTATTAAATGAAAAAAGATCCAAAGAGTACGGATTTTGGTATAAAATAAGAAAGAAAAAGAAGAGGAAATGAAATAGAAGGAGACACCACAAAACCTAACGCCGGTTGGAGTGGGCAAAAGCAAACCAAAACCAACAATATAATATATTAAAACAAAACAAAAACACTCCTTATTTTTTTTCTTTCTTGTAAGGTACTATAGTTTTTTTTTTTTTTAATTATTATCATTTCTTTTATCAATTTGGCTAGATTATAAATCTAATTATATTTGGAAGAGATTTGACATATAGTGTCTATTAGGTTTAGTCTCGGATTGTTCTAACTTTTAAAATACTCGTTGGCAATTACTGTAATATAAAACAAATTAGTGAAAACGAATTAGTGCTCGATAAATTTTAGTTTTAAATCTAAAAAAAAGTTAGTTATATTGTTTTGTATATAAATGCAATATTATTGTGTTAATTGATCTCGAAAAAAAAAAGAGGTGTTTCAAGGTGTGAAGGAAAAGGTTTGGAGACTCTTGCAAGGTTGGAAGGAGATTCTTCTCTGCTGGTGGAAAGAAAGTTGCTTAAGTTATTCCTAATTATACAAAATGAGCTGCTTTTCTAGCTTCCTAAAAGTATGTGTGAGGAGATTAGCCAAAGGTTTGCAACTTTCTAGTGGGGGAAGTCTAAAACTTATTGGCCCTAAGTGGTCTCACACGTGTAGTAGAAAAGACACGTGTAGTAGAAAAGAGGATGGTGGTCTTGGATTTCAAGACTTGGATACAGTACTAAAAAAAACGGAGATATCCCGACGCATTTTTGAACGTCGAAATAGGATGTATTGGGAGATGGGGGCTATTATTGATGCAGTAAAGTCACGGTCGATGACCTCACTATTCTCCAATGTTGTATGTAAAAGTCGAACGTAGTAGGGGTAGTCCCAACACCATACACGTACATGTTGGGAATAGCCACTCATCACCCGACGAGTACATGTATGTTGTCGACAAAAAGAAAATAATTATATAATTATTGTGTTTTACCCGACGCCATGCATGTACACGTCAGGAGTTGGGGTGTCTATTCCCGATGTGTTACTATCGACGTTGAGAATACCCTATTACTTCTGACGTTTGTGGGCGACATTGGAAGTTCCCCTATAAAACCCTCTTACAAATCTGTCATTTATAGATTTGGAAGAGGAAGAGATTGGGAGAGACGAGTGACGACCGAAAGAACCACCGCCTACCGCCATTCCATTTCAACACCATTCACCATCGTCTTTTGCCACCGTTGGCCTTCCTCCGCCGGTTAGCGTCCCCTGTTGCTGCCGCTTCATTCCGGTAAGGTTATGGTCGTTTTTCCTTTTTATTATTATTATTATTATTTTGGTTTAAGTTTTAAAGAAATAATTGAAGATTTAGGTTTGTTATACTTGATTTTGTTTGAGTTGAGTTTAGTTTAAGTTAATTTTGTTTGATTTAAGTTGGTTTAAGTTAAAAGAAATATTTTTGATGTCTAGGAACTTATGTTTGGTTTTAGTTAATAATTTTGTTTGATTTAGGTTGATTTAAGCTAAAGAAATATTTTTTATGTTTAGGAATTTATGTTTGGTTTAAGTTAATAAATTTGTTGATTTGTTTAATTTAGGTTGGTTTAAGTTAAAGAAATATTTTTGATGTTTAGGAATTTAGGTTTGGTTGTTGTTGTTGTGTTGCCGGGAAGTTTATTTTAACTAAGGGTACATTTATCTTGACACAAATGTAGTGGTGAAGTCTTGAATCTTTTGTGAAAAATTACGGATATTGTTGTATATATACATTACATACGTAATTTGGTAATTTGTTGTTATAAGGATCCAACACTAACCTAGAGGCTTTTTTTTTTTTTTTTTAAATTTTTGTATGTATCTTTATTTTATTTCTTAAAACTTCCCATGTTGTCTTAATTAAGTTATTCTTGTTGGTGAATAATATCAGCGTACGTGGAGTTAATTTTTGGTCTAAAATCGTTTGCGAGATAATTTGGAGTTAATTTGTGATTGATTTTTTTGCCTATACTGCAATTATGATAGCCTTTAATTTAAACTTTGCTTTAGTGAAAGTTGCAAGATTGGGTAGTTATAACGTGTAGTTTGTTCATGGAGTAAGTTCGAGAGGGAGAGGAAAAATAACTCCTCAAGAATATTTTGTGGAGTCTTTTGGAGGAGTGGAAAAAATGAATTGTGAAGACTTTTTGTAATTATTCCCTTGACGATATCTTATTTAATCTCATTCTCATTAATGAAAATTACTCACTAAAAGTAATAGAGATCCAAACTTGTTTTCATTCAAAAATAAGAATCCATTATCCACTCATCAAAAACCATGATGTTGTTACCTCTTAGGGTTTCTTCCTTTCCTTGAAAGGTTAACAACTTATGTGTAGGAGTCACTCACCAAAAGCCAAGCTAATATTATTCACTTAGTTTATGATATATGTCTCTAATGATTTCTTTTAGATCCTCACAACTCCGTTTTTTTTTTTCTAACTTTCAATAATCAAACATATTTATGTTTTAGGTCTTTAATGATGAACAAGAATTGGATTGAACTTTTAAATAAATTGTCAGTTGAGTATAGAGACAAGGAGTATCCCAATTTTTAAAGGTTGCAGTTTCACATCGATGATTACGAACGAACAAGATGTCCATGCGAGAGATGTATGAATTCAATTTGGAAGTCATTAGAGGGTGTAGAGCGACATCTATTAACAATTGAAATATGCACTCCTATAAAAATTGAGTGTATCATGGAAAGCCAATGAACTTGTGTAGAGGTATAGAAAGAGTTGATGAAGGAACTAGCAATAACCCTTTTCAAGAAAATGAAATGTTGGATATGCTTAATGATTTACAAATTTCGATTGAACATGAAGAAGTAACGGAAGAAGATTTGGAGAATGAAATGCCCTTTAGTGGTGTAGAACAAGAGACAAAAATCATATTTCAGGATTTAATGAATGAAGCACGTAATAAGTTATACCCTGGTTGTTTAGAAATTTCCTCCCTGAACTTTTTAGTTAAGTTGATGCATATCAAGGTTCTCAACAGTTGGAGCAACAAATCCTTTGACATGTTACTAAAACTATTAAAAGTAGCATTTCCAACGGGTAAAATTATTCCTACGTCATTCTACATCTATCCAGTTGGAATTTTGTCAAAAAGATTTAATGAAATTATCTTTTATTTAATGAGTTATTTAATTTTAAAATGATAAAAGATCTTCCATTATTTTAGGAATCTTTTATCAATATCTCTTTTAAATTATTCTTGAAGAAATATATATATACTATGAAACTTCTGTGAACTGGTACGACTGACGAACGGAGAAAGCTTTTCTTGCTACTAATCGAAACTATCATTGCAGAGTTGTGAGCGAAAGAATGTAGTACAATTAACTATCTATAGTCTCAACGTGTTGATCTATGATGAAATTAATGATGAGTAATATGAAAGAAGAAGTAATGATCAAGAGACCATCTTAAACTCAGGGGAGTATGAAACCATCTTCAAGAAGATTCACTCATATGTTCAGGGGGAGCATGAACTATTAAGTTATTAAGTACTTTAAGATAGTCATATACTTGAGTTGATTATCACTTACTAGATTGATGTATATTGACTATTGTGAATCTTAATAATATTACTCATCTACAGCTCCCCAGACGTAGGTGATATTTTTCGAATTGGGTTACCAAAGCTTTTTGTGTTATTTACTTCTACTATTCCTCTAGCTATTACAACAGTCAATTACTTTAGAATTAACTAAAGGGTATATTGATTATCTCATAACTTTTTTATATCCACTGACGACTTCATAAACAATGATAATGAACAATTATCACCTCAAAGTGAATCAAGCAACGACAAATCAAGACAAACCACGTATCCACGTATTTCATTTTGTTTAAATTCAGTTTAAAATGTTCTTATTTGTTTAATTTTGGTAATTTTTATGTCTACAAGTACTATGTCATTCCCCAGTGGTTTCCACGAGTCAGATGATCTGTTTCTAGAGTTGGACGTGTCCCCTAACACGGGATCGTCCTCGATGGATGACACTTCAGGTTAGTCCCATTACTTTGATGACACTTTATGACATGAGTTCAAACTGATAGCATTCTGTTTTTTTAAATGGCCCTCAACCAACTCTTAAGAGATGTCAGTACTCTTGAAAAATGGAGTTGGAGAGATACGTTCATAAAAATGGGAGGATTCTAATCTCCATCACCTTAGGAGCGGATAAGCCAATCTCTCCACATGTTGTTCAGTTCAGCAACACCATCGATGTATGTTGTTAGAGATACATTTTCAGTTCGCTGCCTTAAGTTGGCTGATATTCCGCTAAAGTACATTGAGGTTGTCAAGGACGCTCTACAGGTAAGTTTATTAATTACTTTATATCTATATTAAACGTACATATGTAGAAACCTAATCCTTATGTTCTTTCCTTTGTAGCTCTATTTCATGTTTGATTTCACAAATCAAGCACTTAATAGATTTGTTGAGCATCAAATGCTCACATCTTTCAAAGAGTTTAGAGGAGATTGCTATAGGCATTTTAAGAAGTACAACAACCTAAAGCTATTGCATCACAAATTAGCTCAACATCCAGCTGTTGCCTAATGACCACTATATTTTGAGCTTTCTAAAGTTGCCACATCAAAATCATGATCTTATCAATCTTCACAAAAGGCACATGCTTGAAAATCTAATACCAACCATCTTGGTAACTCAAAAAATCCCTATCATTCTAAAGAACACCAGTATTGATTATTAAAGTTCTAGCCTGAATATCTTTGGAGATCGAACAATTCCATGTAAGATCACTTGTAGTTTCCACATGTTTTTTTCTTTTTGCAAAAGACGTGCAATAATTGGTATGAGCAGATTTTTTTGCAAGGTTATGCTTTGTTAGACAAATATCATCAATAATTTTCCAACGACGAATTTTAGCCTTAGGAGGGGTATTCAACTTCTAGAGAGATTGTCGCAGTGACTTGAAAACAATCTTCTCCAACAAGCTAGCTATATTCAAACTAGCAAGTTTTAAATCCAAAAAATAAGAACTTTTAGCAGAGAATACTCCCTTCTCATCGAGAACCCAAATGATCACATTGTCATGTCTACTTCTCGAACATTGAATTTGGATAATATAGTCAACATTAGAAAGGAATAAAATTTTCCTAAATCAGCTCCTCATTCGACCCACTGTTCTTAGAAAATAGAAAAGCCACAAAGAGCCTCTTCAGGCACGAAGACACTTGGAGAGGCTTCCAGCTCCCCTTCGTGAAAGCCAAGGGTCATTGTCGATTTAATTAATTTATTTTCTTTCTCGACCAATGCTCATCTCCGGATGATACTCATCCAAGCACAAAAGGATTGTGGCTTGAACCTACAGTAAAAAATTACTTGATTTGAAATACCTATCTCAAAGGACCTAAGTGAGTAGGCTTTTAGGCCGCCTAATAATCCTCGAACTTTGCTTTTCGAGCATGGTTTGATTAAAATATCACTACAAGAAATAGTGGATCTCCCGACGCCCTGAAAACGTCGACAATAGACCCAAATATCATTACAAGCAATCTATTGAACGAGGCTACTACCGATTTTTCTCAAGTGAATTCCTTTTCTAATTGAGGAGGCTAAAGATCGGGGTGGGGTGATGGGTGTTGTCTCTTTTATTCATATTTTTCATGGCTAGAATATATGTTGGCGCATTGAATTGCATGAAAGGCTTTGGAGGATCAATTTATTCTTTCTTCTTCTTACCTTGAGTGATTCGCCACGACTATGTCTCGTGATATGTTCGTCATGTAGTTGTTTGATTTTGTTAAGTTTTTTTTCTAATAAAAATTAAAATAAGCCTACTACTAAAATTAATTTTTTTATATTTTATAATCTCTAAATAAACCTACTATCAAAATTAATAATTTTTCTATAAACCTACTATTTAAATTATTTTTTATTTAAAATGTTATACTTTCTATGAAGGAATAGTTAAGTATTGTTTGTTATGAGAGAAATATAATCCGACATATAATACATTTTTATTTTAAAGGATAAATTGAAAATTTTATTAAAAACTAAAAATCTGATTTCACAAAAATCTAAGTTAATATGGTGGCAAAGTGATTTCAACTTCTAAGTTACGTGAAATGAATGTTCGTTGTAAAAGTGATTTTAGTATATTCAATAAAAGTTTCTTTTAGTAAATTCAGATTAAATACAAATAAGATTCTTTTTAAAATCAATTTTAACTATCTTACAATCACTGAGAACGCACTTTTAGTGTTCGTAGTTTGATAATTTTTTTTATAAATGTAAAATTCTCATAATTAATTTTGAAAATGGAAAACGGGTATTTTTGAATTTTTAAAATATCTTTTCGAAGTATTAAAAAATAAACCAAAATATTTGCAGATACAACAAAATTTTAGAATCTATCTATAATAGACACCGATAGATTTTTACTCTATATCAGTGACACTAATAAACATCGATAGAAGTTTATAAGTATTTATCATTGATAAATTCAGAAAGTATTCTATATTTATAAATATTTTCAACCGTCTTTGAGAAAACACACACTTAGTTTAACTTTGTACTGATTGTTATTACTAGTGTTAGTAACTGGAGGAACAACTCAAGAGACATTTAAACAACATAGATAGAACATACAGTGGTAATCCAGTTCGATGACATAACATCTACATCTGGGAGGTCCTGATAAGAGATCATATATTGTTTTAATTTGTAATATGTTTCATGACTACAATGTTGACTCCAAAGTACAAACATTATTAGATACCTCAACATGTTGTGTACATAAACTGATATAAACATCAAAACTCATATTACACATAATCAATGTCATAACATCAAGAGAGTTACTCTCCCTTAATCAACCGCCACATGCAATATAACTATCAAGGATCCCTTGATCTTCGAAGACCTCTTATTCAAGGTAGAACACACTGCAATCTGCCAATCAATACATGAGACATGAACTCAAACTCACCGCTTGATTTCTATCAAACTAATTCACGAACCGTCGGCACAAAGAACAATACTAAAAAACTTTTTCTAAGTACTGATCAACACCACTGCACAAAAACAAAAATAAATCACCAACAACAAGAACACCAACCATAACACGAGAAACAAGGAAACAATTTTCAAACAACCCAACTTATAAGCAAAATCAAACAGATAAATACAAGGAAGTTGGACATGGCAAACAAAATGATTTAAAACTAAAAAATAGTAAATCATACGATTTGTGTGTCAATTATCTATTATTTTATGCTTTTCTTTTCATCTTTAATTATCAATTACTTAACCTAGTTTTTGAAAAATTTTGTATACACTACTTCTTACAAATAAATGTGTTTGTTGGTTATCTAGTTTATATCAAAATGTTCGAAAAAGAAAGTTAAAAAAATGTCTCAATCTAATAATTTTCTGGTTTTCAAAAGTTTAGTTTATGTACTACTTCCATGCATAGATAAGGTTTCCTTCTTTTTTTTTCTCAAAGAAAGAGAAGGAAAGAAGTTCCTGTATTTTGTTTTCTTTTAAGTCTTGAAACTATTGGGAAAAAGATTAACAAAAGATTTTTATTCTTAATTTAACTATGAATTCAAATGTTTTTTTAACTCAATAAAATAACATAGTTGAGAAGAAATAAAATAGATAAAGAAAAACTATAAACTAAAAAAATCTATTTTGTCTTTTATTTTTAGTTTTAAAAATAGAGTTCATTTCTTTTTATGTTTTCAATAGTTTATATTTTTCTAGTATAAAATGATTGAATTCTACGCAAAAAGAATAAAGTTTTCAAGAGCTGTTATTTTTTCCTCCCAAAATTTGATTTGGTTTTTCCAACAATGGATAAAAAAAGAGTAATAAATGAAGAAATTTAGAATTGAAAGTAACATCTATAGACTTAATTTTTAAAATAAAAAATAAAATAATTAACAAGGACAATTTTTATCAAACTGGAGTAGTGGTTCTTTAAATTATAATTTATTTAAAATAATTGATCAAATTTTTAAATTTGTTTCAAATGAAAATATAATTAGAAAGTTCTCTAAGTATAAATTACATATATATATATATATATGTTTTTACACCGTATGTTACAGTTTTTAAAAAGAAAAAAACCTACAAATCCTATAACGTGAAATAACAAAAATATCTCGCAAATAATCGTCCACACACGTACGTAAAATTTTTTTAAATTTAAATAATCGTATAATATAGTCTAGAAGATCGTTCATGTCCTCGTAAACAATCGTTTGAATATATCCCTTATTTACCTGAGATAGATAGTGATAGTGGTTTACTTCTATCTATCACGAATAGACGATCTTGGTACATGATCTTGTACCAAATCTAAACGATTTTGGTACACGATCTTGTACCCGAATCTTTTAAATATTGGTACATGATCGTTTAGATCTTAGTAAACGATCGTCTAGATTTATCACTTATCTATTTGAGATAAATAGTAATTTATCTCTATCTATCTGGGGATAGACAACTAATTATTTAGATTTTGATTCACGATCATGTAGTAGAAAAAGAAGATGAAAGAGGACGAAAAAGGAAGAAATTTTGGAAGAGAAAATGAAGAAGTCATGAAAAAGGAGTGAGAATATGAAAAAGAAAGAAGTAATAATACAAAGAAGATGCACATGAATTTATTTTTTTTTCTTTCTGCTATATTTTTAAGTTTTGTTGTTTATATATAAATTAACAAAAGATAAATATAAAATTTTTGAAAATAAAAAAAGTAAATAGTTAAATAAGAATGTTAAAAATAGATGAGATTATTGAGAGATTTTTTTTTTTACTTTGTTGTGGGTGTGGGTGTGGGTGTGGGTGTGGGTGTGGGTGTGGGTGTGTGTGTGTGTCTTCTTTTTCATTTTGAAATTGATGTAGTAATTTTGAAACGTACATCCTTCTAGAAATTGATTATATTTCAAAGCTTTTAATTTAATTTCAATTCTGTTTGTAACAAAGACCCAAAACATTCAAGCGGTTCCCAAATGTCAATGAAAATAAATTTATTTTCCCAACCAATTCTATATATTTTTTTTTTTTCTTCGTTGAAAATGAAACCTTTCTACCCTTTTTAAATTTCATTATTAAAACAGAGATCTAAGGTCTCTGTAAAAAGGAATAACAAATTTCTTCTTTTTAAGAAAAAAGAAAAAAGAAAAAGAAAAATGAAAATAGAAGTTGAATTATTGGTGGATCCTTTGAAAAAATACTCGGGGTGTACGGATGATGTTTGATTTATTGGTGGGTTTACACTACTTTGTCTAATGTCTTCTTCCAAAACAATGGCAGTTTTTCTTGGTAGGCCATCTTCTCTTTTTTATTTTTATATATATATATATATATATATATATATATATATATATATATATATATATTTTTAATACGCTTTTCTTGGTTGTCTTTCGCACGTGTATAGTCTGCAAATAGGCTGAGAAAGTTTATGCTAGTACTATAAAGTACAATTATATTTTTATACCAAAAACATATACAATCAATTTACAATCTATTTAATATTTGTTCTTCATACATTCTAAAATTTTGTAAATATTATTAATATTTTAGTTAATTTTGCTTTTTTTTGAAAACAATAATATTTAAGAATGACGTAGATTTCATAAATTAAATAAATAATAAAATAATAAATCATTTGATGACGTGTCAAATAATGGATGTACACTATTTTTTTTTTCAAGTTAGGTATCATTGGGAACGATCATTATTTATGCTACTGTAATAACCAAACTTACATGTATTTGGACGAGAATAATAGTAAGTTAGATAACCAACTAAAAAATATTATGTTGCACATCTTTCAAAAGTTTCCTTTGAAGAAAAGAGTGTTAAATATACATATACATGCATCAACAGATTTAGTATAGGTTTAAAACTCTCTCAACTTTGTACTTGTTGTAATATATATAAACTAACTTTATAATAATATAATTAACTCGCCTAATAGTAAATTGGTCTTCCAGGTCCTTTAAGCACAAATCCAAAAGTCAACTTGTACTTTTTTTTTTTTTTTTTTTTTTTTTTTACTTTTTTATCAGGTTATTTTTATTGAATTATATAAAACCCCAAGAGAAGTTTAACAATTCCTTGGAATTGGCTCTTGGGTAAAATGTAATGCTAAAGTTAAAATAAACCTTTTAAGTTACATCCACACAGTTGCATGTTATATAATATTATGCATCAAAATATGAGTACCATTTATTTCAAGCCTTTCCTGCACCACTCGGGTGAAAGGTGTAGAAGGCCCCTGAAACTTTGAAAATTTTATTAAAATTACTTCGAGAAGGAGTAGGATATTCTCATATAAATGGTCTATTTATTAATTAACATTGTCCCTAAACTTTAATATACGATAATTTAATCTTTTATACTGTTAAATTTTGTAAAAAATAACTTCGGGTTAAAATTTGTAACAGTTAAACTTTTATATAAAAATGATGTTGGGTAAGAGTTTTATGTTTGTTGCTTGTATAAACACATCTGATAGCTAATTAGTTTATCAAAACTTAAAGGTGTATAATAATTTAGCAAACATTTTGTCTTAGAGTTGGAGGTTGAATATGTTAAGATATTATTTACAAGCGTAGGGACTAATTTATTATTATGAAATAGAGAGTACATGACATAAACTATTACCGACAAAATGTTAGGTTTGTAGGACATAATAACGTAACCAATTCGGTTGATGTTTGGCCATTTATAATTAGCCGTTTGGGAAGCTGACTCATCAATTTCGCCCTTGGTTACATGGCACTCCCATATATATATTATTTGACTATTCTCATTTTCTATTTAATTAATTATCCCCATTATTATTATTATTATTATTATTATTATTATTATTATTATTATTATTATTATTATTATTATTATTATTATTATTATTATTATTATTATTATTATTATTATTATTATTATTATTATTATTATTATTATTATTATTATTATTATTATTATTATTATTATTTTATGGCTCATCTATACTATATATATTTCCATTTATTGAATTTTCTAGACCCTTCTTTCAACCTTAAAAAAAAAAAAAAAAAAAAAAAATCTAGATGGTTAGGGATTCTACTAAATAATATCTAAATAAATGAAAGATGTCAAAATTGACATTAGGCCTAACAAAAATATGTTCAATTCTATAAGAAAAGGCTAATAAAGGAAGTTAAAACTAGACTGAACAAAAACGATATAACTGATCATGCATAGAGCCACCAAATATTTGAGCCAAAAACAAACCTTACCCTATGATTCAATTAAGTAAAATGGGAGAAGCCTAGTTATACAACAACCTCCACTTGGTTAAAGAAGCCCCAATTCATACTTTGATGAGAGTGTATTTCCAAGCTCAGTTCCAACTTCTTCTTTTTCATTTCGGGTAAAACAATCAAATTAAGTTAGTTTCAAATAAATAGAATACTATCACTTCAACGATGGATCTTAGAGCTCACATTGCTTGGTTACTTTGTTATGGATCTTAGAGCTCCAAGCGTTAGCAAAAACCATAGTCACGAGGAAATCTCCTTGTTTTGCAAAATTTTCATTAAATACGTCACATAATTCACCTCAAAAATAGGTAACGACAATATTCGTGTTTGACACACTTTAGAATTTAATATAGTTTTGAATATAAATCTTGAAAATGTGAGATGAAGAAAATAGACCAAACCCGTCAAATTTGTACTCCGTACGTGTGTATTAAGGTAGAATATAATTGGAGCGTACATTAAAGTAGAATATAATTGGAGTCAAATTGAGTGTGATGTAATGGAATTGAAAAGAAAAGAAAGTATATACTATATATTGTTTATGTGGGAGAAAAATGTGACAACACAATGCTGAAAAATCTAACTCTATTGACCAATAAAGCTGTATACAATTGATTGTATATTTAATGAAGATGAAAAAATTGGAGCTCCAATTATGTTGGCCTCACAAAGCTCACATGGACAAGTAAATGTTGTATATATTTTAGCGTGTGAAAGGAAAGAAAATTTATTTACAAACCAACAAGAAAAAGAAAGGATTTGAAAATTGAATTTAATTTGATTTTTGTTCAATAAAAGAGGCCGTGGTTTGAATTCTTCAATACCTTTGCATGTGCAAATTTAACCATTAAAATACCGTTTTAAGGAGTCATTGGAGTGGGAAATTTCACTTATTTTAAGTCCTAAATTTTGTACTATATCGACTATCTAGTCAACTCTAACATTTCTTTTTATGAAAATTTTAGTACCGTTTTAGAAATGGAAGAATTAGAACATTTTATTGAGTTTTGACAAAATACTAAAAATTGATATAACTGACAGTTGAGTACATCTTCGATTTCTAATCATCTCAATTTGAAGCACTTAAAATTCAGTAGTCAATATACAAGCTCTGTTGCGTGAGTGCTATTGGACTAATTAGGGTTGGATTGGATAAAGATTTTTTTGTGTGGTAATAAATTTTCAGAGCGGAATTTTTTTTCCGTAATTTTTCCACATTAATACTATTGTTTTTATTTTTTTGTTTTCTTTTAATTCTTCTATTATTTTATTAGATCTTAACAAAATATTAAAAGTTTAGTTATTCAAGTTAACTAAAAAAATGGATGCATTTGGTTTCTAAACTTCCCAATTTAAATAACTTTAAATTGTATATTTGGTTCAAGTTTCAACAGGGTTTCAACACTTTTTATCCTGACGCATCATTTTTCGTGGACAGAACATATATCTCCTGACGAAATATATCATTGTAATTCGGGACGGAGAGATATTTATGTAGTATCGTAATACATATTCACACGGTTAAAATTTTCATTCTTTCTCTAGTTTAAAGTTTTTGTAGATTGATTCTCTTACTTTATTAATTCTATTGACTCACTATTAATCTCTCTGGCTTAGTTTTACCAACACGTTGTTTAAGTTCTAGATGGAGAACACTTGGTAGGTAGGAAGAATATTCTCATTTTGTTCCAAAGGGTTTGGTTTTAGCAATGTGAAAAGTTTAACATATAAGTTCTTGCTTCTTTCTATACATAATGATTATGATTATGTATAATGATTGTAGTTTTAAACTTAGAAGTTAGTTTTGGTCATTGGTCAACATGTCTGCCTTGAATATGATACCTTTGCTTCTTCTTTTTATATTCAAAATCTGACTTTAAACTTATTTTGAAGTGTTTAATGTTTGACTCTAAGTTATCACCCTCACATCTATGGTAAGGCTTTAAACCTAATAACCTTTAATTCATTACATACATTCAATAGTTTTGAATTGCGAGTCTTCTACAAGTTTTTTCTTTTTTCCTTCTTGGAGAACATGTACAAGTCCATTTTTTTTTTTAATTTAAAACATGCAGATTATGAATTTCTTAAAACATTTAAGTGTGTTTTTAACTGGTACTTTCAAGAAATAAATATATGGGAGTTTAAAATTTTAAGTATTGGGTAAGAAAAAAATACAAAATATATTAGTATTGGGTATATACTTTGGGTATATATATATATATATATATTATAATATTAAAAATGTGTTCATATAATATTGAACTAACAAGTCAATTTTTGTTATTTTAATTTATCTAAAAGTATCTGTTAAAATTGATATTTAATCCATATTTATATTGAATTTTTCATAAAACTTCCCAGCGCAAAAATTCAAGTGGGCTAAGTTTGTGGGTTCATTGGGCTCCGTTGGATCCGTCATCAACGAACATTTTTCTGTCTCGTTGAAATTTGGGCTAAACACAAACAAGGCCCATCTTTCATTCCACATTACTGGCCAGCTCTAGAAAACATTACGGGAAATCCGAGCAAATAGCAAATATGAGGATAGAAAAAGAAAAATATCAAACTATTTTTTATTTATGGTAAAACTAACTATCATAAATATTTTCCTACTTTTTTCTACCCGAAATTATCCTTCACGATTGACAATTGTTCATATACAAATACAGTGTATTTGTTGAGATCAAAAAATCAAACAAAATCAAATATTTAATTTTTTATTTTTTGAATTATTGATTCAAAATTGAATCCCTAACTAAAATCATGTAAAAGATAATGCAATAATTAATTATTAAAATAAAAATTAAAAAATTAACAAAAAAAAAAATTCAAATATTCAATTTTTTCTTTTTTGGAATTTTAGATTCAAAATTGAATCCCTCCCTAAAATTATGTAATTATTATGGTAAACATTAAGAAATTAACGAAAAAGAATTTAAAAGATCCAATCTTTTACGGACGTAGATACCAATCCTTCCTTAAAATCAAATAATTATAATAAATTAGTTAAATTTAAATTCAAAATTCAACCCCTCCCTAAAATCATGCAAAATACAATGCAATAATTAATTATTATGATAAAAATTAAGAAATTAAGGAAAAATAAATTAAAAGATTTAATTTAAAGCAACGGTGGAAAGCGATCTTAACAATCAATCGAAACAGAGGAAAGAACCGACATGGTCGCACGAACGAAAATTTGAAGGATATTGATTTGAGGAAAGAACCGAGATTTGAGAAAAAATCAGAGGAAAGAACCAACATCATTTTTTATTTTCTAAATTATTTACCAAAAAACACAAATAATAAATTAAGTTTACATTCTCTTAATTTTAACATTTTTATTTTCTAAATTATTTATGAAAAATCATTAATTTTGCATTCTTAACATTAGATTCCTAAGATTATGCCATATCGGTGTATTTGTTGAGATAAAAAAATCAAACAAAATATCACATATCACGAATACAGTGTATTTGTAAACAGTAATTCTTAACTAAATCAAAAAAATATTATATTGTTCTAAAAATCCCTAAAGATATGTCATTAGTTTCAACATCCCCTAATTATTAGGATATAAAATACAGTGTAACGACCCAACTCTTTATACTAAGCTGAGGTCATTACTAAAAAGAAACAATGACAAGAGACACTTTTTTTGAAACGAGGGAAGACTAAATTTGCAATAAAAACAGAATGCTGAAACACTGATACATAAACGCGGAAGCAAAACTGAGTCCCCATATGGCATGTCACGGATCCTTCTCTGTCGCTCGCCAGCTTTCCTCTACCTTTACCTTCGCCTGAAATATTAAACATAGAAAGAGTGAGTATAAACATATACTCAGTAAGAGACCTACTACTAGTCCCGCTAGTTCTCTGTTAACTTCTCATTAGAGCCCTAAAAAGTGGTACCCAAGAACTAGCACGTTCCCGAACACGTGCAACATGTGATCCCGAAGGAACATAACTGGTCTTCAGTGATCCCAAAGGAACACCTAGGACAAACTGGTCTGTAGTGTACCCGAAGGAAACACTAAGACAATCGGGCTGCGAGCGATCCCGTCGAATCACTCGAATCATGTCTATATCAATGCCAGACTGGCGGTCCCGTCGGTCTACGCAGTCCTAAAAAGGTGGTGATCTTAATAGACAAAGTTAACAGAACACCTTATTCATAGCATGTAGCATAACATAACATCATAACATGACATGAATATTAATCTTAACATCTTCAATCATGTGATTAATATCATGCATTAACATAAACATCAATAGTCATCAACAACATACTACCAGTCATTAACATAACATCAGACATCATCATCAATCATCAATATAATGATAGTCATTATCAATAACATCAAGTTATGCATTTTAGCTACCATCAATGCATAATCATAAATACATGCGGTCTCTTAAATTTAGTTCGAAGGTCTAGTAGGATAATATCTTACCTGGAGATTTTAGCCAAACAAAGTACTCCTTAGCTGACAGTAAAAATTCTCCAATTAACTTGATCCTAATCATAAAAGGAAAACTCAGTATCTTAATTAATGAAATTAGCAATTGGCTAACATCCAAAAATCCTCCCAAATTAATTAACTTTCTAAAAATTGGGGTTGAAACCAATTCAACCTTGATTGGGAAAAAATTCAAGATTTAAATCTTAAAAAATTAGTCAATTGAACCTTTAAAGAAACTCCAAATAAATCCAAAATTAAATTAATAAAATATTAATTTTATTTTATTGACTTACCAAGATTACTCAGATGAGGTTGAAAAAATTCTCTTATGCTTGATGGAAAAATTCATCACTTTAAATTCTCAAGCTTTCCAAAGAGATCAATCTTAATTACAAGGGTTATCTTAGAGAATAAGATGAAGAACATTTTTCTCTTTCCTTTACTTTCCAACTTAAGCATTCCAATGCTATTTATAGACCTAAATAATAACAATAATATTTATTATTATTATTATTTCCTTTTCCTTTTAGAATATATATATATATATATAATACCAAATATGTACATATATCTTTAGGTGCATTTAAGTGCATATTTATATTAATTATAGGTATTTGTGGATTATGTTACAAATGTATTTAAAAATCACATTTGTCAATTAGGTAGGGGCATTTAAGGTATTGTCCTACCATTTATTATTTAAAGATTTTCTATTTTGCTATTTTGTCAATTTAAAAATAAAATTATCATTTATCCAAAGTAAATCTCTAATTTTGTTATTCTTCTTGTCAACACAATATCTGTTGGAAATAGAGAAAACTATATAAATAGCAAAATAATAGATAGCAAATTGAAAAATAGCAAATCCCATAAATAATTTGATTTATGGCAAAATCGCTTGCTAGAGATTTTTTTTTTTTACTTTTTTTTGCTCGATTATACCCCTTTATAAAGGACAATGCCTCTCATATAGATATAATGTATTCGTATAAGTCAAAAAATCAGGCAGAATATCACAAATCATGAATACGGTATATTTGTAAACAACCTTCAGTTTTGGTAAATGTTAACTAAACATGATATTTTCTTGCAACACCCACAAAAAATATGGCTCTAATTTCAACCAAATTTATGAATTATTAGGATTTAAATCAATTAATTAACATTTTTTTATATTTCTATAATTCATAATACATATGTTTAATAACGATTTGAATTCAAATTTTAGATAATACCCCTAAAATAATGGAAAATATAAATTTAATACATTTGGATTTTTTATATTTCATAGTATTTATCAAAACTTTATTAAATAATACATAATATATATTTTTAATAACAATTTGAATTTAGATTTTAAATCATCCCCTAAAACTGTCAATTTGAATTCAAATTTTACCTTATATCTCTAAAATAATGCCAAAGATAAATTTAACTATTTTGATTTTTTTTATTTTCCAAACTATTTATCAAAAAAATAGACATAAATAATACATATTTGATATTTACTAACAATTTGAGTTTAGATTATGTATGTATAATCCTCTAAAATCGTTAGGTTGAATTCAAATTTTATACATTATCCATAAAATGATGCTGAAGATAACAAACTTAATTTACGACATCTTCATTCCCATAAAATTGTGCTGATTTAATAATAATTTCATAAATAATATATAATACATATTTGAGATTTATTAAAATTTTGAGTTTAGATTTTATATATGTTATCTCTTATAATTGTTTTTTTGAATTCAAATGTTATACATTCTCCTTGAAATGATGTTAAAGATAACAATTTGAATTTACTGCCTCTTCGTTTCCCTAAAATTTTGCTCATTTAATAATAATTTAGGACAACAGTTTTGAGTTTATTTTTATTTCATATGTTTTGAATTTTTTTTATTTCACTTCCTAAAATCAACTTGAATTTAAATTTCTTATCATTCCCTTAAAATCTTGTCATTTTAATAATATTTTAGGATAATAGTTTTTACTTAATTATTTTCAGACGTTTTGAATTAATTTTCAGTCGCTTCCTAAAACTAGCTATATTCCCTGTTCAGTTGCACTATACAGTAAACGTTTTTGTTTTGTGTAACGATTTTTGTCGAAGGCTTTTAATCTTACATCCTTTTGAATTTTTTGTGATGACTTTACAACGAGTGAAAACTGTGTTGGATGGTAGATGGATTGAATCTTCTTAATATATCGATTATTGTGTTCTTGATGTATACGTTCCAGTTTCGTCATCGTTTCAAGAATTTGTAAACTGAATTCAAGATAGTCTTTTCCCATCTTCAGAACTTTCTGTGTCTCATTTAACTGTTTATTGGGATGGCTTCAACAATTTGAAACTCATTCGAATTGTTGACAATAAGGATGTGTATTGGCTTATGTTAGTTTTGTCAAAATTTCCCAAAAATGATTTACTGGTTGTTGACTCTGTATCTGCTGATGCTGTTGGAAATACCTCATATTTGAATAGTGAAGTACCTAGAGCTCAAGATTCACATCATGAAATGGAGATTATTGACGTTGATGCATTTGAATCGGCTCATGCTAGAATACCAATTAGAGTGAAATTAATGTTTAGGAGTACATCAGTATTAAAGTAAGCTATTTATATGCTTGCTGTGAACAATAGCTTTGAACTAGTTACTGTTAGGTTCAATCTTACATCGTTTGATATTCGTTGTAAAGATTTATCTTGTCCTTGGTATCTACGTGCTTCTGTATTAAAAAAAGTGATATTTGGATAGTTCGTAAATTCACAGATACCCATCAGTGTACTGTTGACATCGAGAAAAATGATCATAGGCAAGCAACATCTTGAATTGTTTTTTTAGTGTGCGAAGTCATTCTTTAAAAAGAATGACAAGGTTTCATATCATCCTTCTGACATTATTAATTATATGAAGATTCATCATGGAGTAAACGTAAGCTATGACAAGGCTTTTAGAGGACGTGAGATTGCATTGAATTCCATTATGGGTACTTTGGAGGACTTGTATGCCATGTTGTCTGCATTTTTTGATGCATTGATCTGAAACAATCCATGTATAATGAACTATAAATACACTATGATTTAAATAATAACACTTGGTCAATATGGAAATACATTGCGATTCGCATTTGTTTTATTTCACTATTTTTAGAAACATATACGATTGAAGAAGTAGACAGTGAAGGTTGGTTTAAGTTCTATTTCATGGCACTAGTTGCTTCAATTGATACATGGAATTATTGTGTACCAATTATTTTAGTTGATGGTGCATCCATATAGAACAAATACCTTAGTATGCTCATTTATGCTTGTACTATTGATGGGAATTCTCAAATTGTGCCACTAGCTTTTGTTGTTGTTGATTTAGAGAATGATTTTTCACGAGCATGGTTTTTTTTTTGTAATCATAAAGCTGTTTTTGGAGAACATTATGAAATGGTAATTGTGTCTGATGCTTACAAAAGTATAGAAAATGGCTGAACATGGATTATGTGCATTCCATTTGTACAAGAACTTGAAAAAGAACCATAAATCACTTCCCATGTAGGACTCATTCCATAAATGTGTCAGAGCTGATACCCCATTGAAATTTGAGTACTACATGAGACAACTTGATCATCTCTCTCCATCAATTAGGCATGAGTTGGAAGATGTTGGAAGACATAGATGAGTTAGGGCATTTTTTAAGAGAAAAAGATACTAGGTTATTACAACCAACATCTCTGAAAATATGAATTCTACTATGAAAGAATCACGAGAATTGTCTGTAATTGGACATCTAGAATCAATTCGTAGTTTGGTTCAAAAATGGTTCTATGAACGTCGTATCAAATGGAATTTTCAATGCACGGAACTTTCAATATATGCAAAAGATATGATTTGAGAATCTTTAAGGGAAAGTCACTCAATGAATGTAAGTTGTCTGATATTCGAATAATAAATGCAATAATTATGTATTCATTTATTTGTACATGATATTTTTTTTTAACAATTTCGCAGATATATCCTGTACACGAACATGAATTTGAAGTCGACCATCGAAGGAAAAATATGCTGTCAACATTTTAGACTGCACATGCTCATGTCGTCAACGGGACCTTGATTTGATCCCTTGTTCACATGCATGTATTGCATTATCTACAAGGAATCTTAATCTGCATTTGTACAATGATAAGTTCTACTATGTCTCAAATTTGATAAACCTGTACAAGAAGGGAACACATCCTATTGGTAGCGTAGACCAAATTAGGAATACGTACCAAGGTGGCAATGACAGAATACTTCCACTGCAGGTTAAACATCTAGCTTGAAGGTTTACTTCATTTTTAAAGAAAAAAGTGACTATTCATTGCAGCGGGTGTGGTAGAGGTCACCATTGTAGGTCTTGTAAAGATCTCATTCAACGTTAAGTTATTGTTTCAGTAATTTACATAGTTATTAGTTTTAATTTTTAAGTACTTTATATATTTTTTTAAATTTTCTATTATTCATAGTTTTATCTGTTATCATTGGGGTTGAATGGTTGGTTCAAATAAAATTGATCTTTTGTTCATTGAAATACAAAGTATTTCTTATATTTTACAGTGACTTGGGTATGTTGACTTTGCAAATATACTATATTGTAGTCATTTGTTTTAAATTCAAGTATAGTTCTTTTCAAACTAAATACATTGAGGTCGTCCTAATACGAAAGTCATGACATATATTACCATATAGGGTCAAGATACATTATGTATAGTTTGTTATCGTATTTGCCTCTCAGAGTATTTCTCTTATTTTGTAAATCTAGTATATTGGTTATTTTTAATGGGCATGTTATATGATAGTGACTATACAATAATAAGTTGTACATATAAGTTGTAATATGACACTGACTACGATATAACATCATTACACAAATACAGTGTATTTTAATTTATTTACAGCTTTAGAACACTGCGCGAAGTTGGGAATCACAGTGTACCTTACATACCTCTTTCACAAATGGATTCATAAAGTTCATATATCTAGCACATAAGTTCATAAAGTTTATATATCTAAAACATAAGTTCATAAAGTTCATATATCTAAAAATAATAATAGATTTCAGTTGAACAAAAAATTTATTGGTCCAATATAATTAAACCAACAAACTAATAAATATGTCCATAAATCGTAGACCCCATAACAAAAAAGTTTAAAACCAAACTATCAAGCCTGACTTAGACGCAAATCAAATGATGACCTGTTTGGAGATGAATTCTCTTTGTTTGATGGACCTACTTTTCCTCTTACAGCATCTATCCATATTCCTGATGTCACTGACTTAACTTCTCTGTACTATTTATCATTTGATGTCTTCATTTGTTGTTCTATATCTTCTGTCATTTTTACCAATTCTTCCTTTGTCGTGTTCAAATATATAATAAAAAGTAGGAAGTTCATTAATAGGATAACAAATTATAACTTACATATGAAGTATGGGGTATACTTACGTGTTTTAGTATAACCCTCGTTGCTGGATTATTTTTGTCGATATTTGAAAGACTGTCCTCACTTGGCATCTTTCCTTTAATCTATATGTTGGTTGCAAACAAAAGTTTAACTGTACCATTATCAAAATCGTGGACCTTACGTTCATATTAAGTATGTTATTACCTATCTTTAGTACTGCCAAAGGTTGGTTGCACATTCTTCATTATTCTTGGGAATGAATTCAATGAAGATTGACCCTGTGAATACTTTAGTATTTCTCAAGAATTAGTTACTAATATTATAAGAAGATTTATTGCAAGTATTCATACACAACTATTCACATCCTTATAAGGAATAGGTGGTCAGACCACAAGTCCAACAAGCGAAATACAAATACCCTGTAATTGGGATCCATACTTCTTAAAACTAATAGTCATTCATTATAACAAACATATGTCAATCATTTAGTACTGTACTCATTAAATTTCAGATTAAATAAAGTCTCTAGAATTCAAACACCCACTTATCTGAAGTTACAAATCACTCATGATAACAAACAGACCCAATCTTTAAAGAACAAAAAAATATACACATCATTGATGACTACAACAACCTATTTCACGCAATCAGAGTTACAAATACCTTGTAATTGGAATCCACACTTCTTAAAACTAATAGTCATTCATTATAACAAACATATGTCAATCATTCGGTACTATACCATTTCAATTCTATCTTCTTCTTTTTTTTCTTCATTTCGCCGTTATAACCTTTTCATCAATTGACCATATGAGCCTGTTTATTTCTTCCTTAGTTTCCTCTGTGTCCTATTACAATTATGTACATATGTTAGTTTATAACATATATTATAAGTAGTTTGAACAGATCTTATTTAGTTTGTTTCTTTATCTTATATGGTGAGTGATCTCCATCTTGTCCTTAGGTGGAAGGTGTTGTTCCTAATTTGTTCAATTTAGTTTACCCACCAGCTTGCCCTCTGGAAGTTTGGTTCTGACTTCCAGCCATGCTTCCCTTTCCTTCTTTGCCTTCATCATCATCTTTTTTACCAAGCACTTTTGGATTACTAGAATCCAAGTTCAGATCTTCATTATAACGATCCAACTTTCCGGACTAAGCTGAGATCACTACATACTGCTAAGACTCGACAGTAAAACACACAAGCTCATAAAAGACCGATAATGATTCATTAAAAACATTCAGAATATCACAAAAACAGTTTCGGGCCCGATTTAGATCGCTTTCTCAAAAGTTCCAAAATATGGTTCACAAAGTCATCAAAATAAAATGGTAAAACCGATGTTCTAACCATGACTCCACCTGAAAAATGAAAATAAAAAGTAACAAAATACATCAGCGGAAGCATAAAGAAAACTAGACGCGTCCATACGGCCTTCACGTATCCTTCTTGCCCCTCGCCATACCCTTACCTGAAAAGTTAAAGAGAAAAAGGGTGAGTATAAAATATACCCAGTAAGGGACCCACCACTGGGCCTGCTAGAGTAATAACAGTTAGCTTCCTATTAAGGGGTACCCTACATAAACAGTCTAGTGGTTCCGTAGAACGCACACATCAGTCTCGTGATCCCGAAGGATGCACATATTAGTCTAGTGATCCCGAAGGATACATATATCAGTCTAGTGATCCCGAAGGATACACATATCAGTCTCGTGATACCGAAGGATACACATATCAATCGAGGAATCCCGAAGGATACCATGTCTGTAAGGTACTCTATCCCATAGATAAAGCTAACCGTTACCCCACAGTTTATACTAAACCATCTACAACAGTTACATCCCAATAACGTTCAAGATAACGGTTCAGTCATAAGCTTAGCCAGTCAGACAGTTCAAGTTTAAACAACTGTCTCCTCAGTTGCTATATGAATATCTAATTCACACATCATCGTGACATTTCTTTAAATCCAGTCAACTAGTCAAATCATCACTTTGTAAATTCACCTGACGGTTCTTCGCCTCAGTTCAAACCCTAGCACATCTACACGTAATGTAGGTTATGTGTAACGTCCATATTATGTATAACAGTCGTATTCAGTCTACAGCACAGTTCAACGACGTATACTCAATGTACACAAGAGGTTTCCAAATCTTAGAAAGCACGGTCGGAGGCAGAGGAGTCGACGACTTGTTCGACTAAGGGCAGAAACGACCGACGGTCACTTGGGTGCACGAGATGAAGAGAGCGAACGTCGAAGATGGCGGCTTGTGAACGATCGGATGACCGATTTGGAGAATCCGTCGGCGACTGACCGTGTGCGGGTGAAAAACAGGGACGCGGCTGCAGACGACGACGCTCGGTTGAAGGCGGGGAAGGAAGCTGGGATGCGAGGTGCAGCTGGACGGAAGAGAAGGAGAAGAAGATTTGAGGAAGGCGGGCGGTGGACTGAAGAAGAAGAAGATTGAAAAATCCGGGGGGCGGGCTTAGGGTTTCCTTTTTTTTAATTATATATATATATATATATAATTAATTAATTAATTAATAATAATAATAATATAATTTATATTATATTATTTTATATCATATTATATTATAAAAAAATTCAAACCTTTCAATTTCATTTTATTTTCTCTTCTAAACCAACCAAAAATTAACACCGAAAATTTTAAATTCTCGAAAGTTAACATAAAATGTTAAAACTTACCTCAAAATTTGGGGCGTTACATTCATCTTCCTGTCGGTCCTCTTCTACCTTGTCAAGGTGCTCCTCAAAGGCTCTTGCTCCCTGCATACCAAATACAATGTATTTTAACAATCTGTTACATGTATACATAATATTGAAGTACAATCAGTCGAAAAATAATACGCTTACCATATATTCTTTGGTCTCTTAGGCACGTGAAGAACTAGGTTGCTGACTCTTAATTTCTTCTATTATTCCATTCAATTTCTGTCCTAGTTGTTCAAACTTTTTATTCATTTTCAACTCTACGGGTTTAATAAATTTCAGAATACCCTTCATACTCTTCTCCATCCTCTCTTGAGTTTTTTCAATCTTTTCTACAATTCTTGTCAGCCCATCAATCTGACATGTAGAGGGTATGCCTCTATTCAGCGAAACATGAGCAACACAGTCAATTTGTTGGCTCTTTCTAAGCTTATCTTCTGCTTCTTGGAGTATATTTTTTTTCGCCTCGAGGAATGGTGCGAAGTATGGCCTGCCCACTTCGTTCGGTGTACCGATCAAAGAGGACACTTCAAGCTGTTTAAAAAAGAAAAAAAATATATTTTATAAGTATTAAGAGTGTTACAAATATTAAAATTGTTATAATAAGTTTACAAATCGAAGACCTTCTGTTTCGGCTGTCCAGTTAATAATTCTAGGGACTTCATTTGAAATGCTTCTTACAAAGTAGTTCGGTGGGGTACTCAATGTTGGGATTACCTCGTAAGCCCAAGCAAGAATGGAAAAAATAAAGCCTCCCATCGAAATCCCCGTTTGCCCTTTGCTACACACAACTCTATTCATGACCTCTAATAGAAGGTCAAAAGCAACCCTCCCCCATGGATACCCATCAAAGAGTTCATCGTCGTTTGCCATAAGAATGTGAACCCACTCTATACTTAAACTTTCTTGTTTAGGGATCAAAAACCTCTCAAAGAAGTACAATTTTGCCACTTTTATTCGGTCTTCATCTGTTCCAACAGTGCTTATGTTGAACATAACGTTCAAGTACGACCTTGTTATAGTTTTCAGGTTTTCAAGATACACTCTTTTCAGTCATCCATCTCCCTTTATATCCTCTTTGTTAATCTCTGAAATCTCATGGCAGTTTAGACTAGTAATAAGGGCAAACTCTCTCAACCAAACTTAAGTACTCTCCCTCTTATTAAAAATTATAGTTAGCAAGTTGATTTGGGCTAGCACATTCTTTAAATAAGGTGCATCAATAGTTGGGAGGATTGGTTTGTTATGGAGAATTCTAGAAAGTGCACAAATATTCCCTTTCTAAATCTATTGGTCAACCTATCTCCAAGAGTATCTTTGATCTTATCCATTATTCTGCTTTTTATGTGCAGTTTAATCTTTAAAGGTTCATTCCTCTTTTCAGAGCATATCAAGTACACTAAGTCCTAATATTAATGTGTAAAAAACTATTAGTTAACCACAATCATAATAAACAAATACACTACAATTAATCACAATCTCATTCAACATGTTCCAGAATTCACAAATAATTTTAAGTTCAAAGTAATAAAAAACTATCGGGATCAATTGAATAATACTAAAGACATAATACACAAATAAACTGTAATTAAGATAAATAAATTTTAGTCCATTCCTAGACATACAAAATTCAAAACATATAGTGTAATTTAGAATAGAATTCAAAACATACAGTGTAATTCATAACATGAGATACATTCAAAGTATCATACTTCACAATGCATAACACTCTCGACTCAATACTGAAATACACTGTAATTGAATGCATCATATACAATAGAAGTCCCAAATACAATGTAATTACCCTATATCACATAAACGGCAGTACCATACTACACACACCTCAGTTTTTTCTTGTTTCATCGGTGCTTTTTCCATCTGTCTTCTATCTTCTATTTTCCTTTTATTCCTTTTTAGTAGTCTTCACTTATGTTATAAAAAGAAAATTTATAGCGAAATTCAGAAGAAAAAAAATTACACTTATCAAATGAACTATACGGTTACCTTCTTTCCATTTTTATAGTTTTTTTTTCGCTTTTTATTATCTGGTTGATCTTTCATTTTGTTCACTCGTCCATGAACTGGATTATTCATCTACTGCTATCTCCCCTTCCCCTTCTTCATCATTATCTTCTTCTCCTTGTTCATCTTCTTCACTTTTGGTATTTTCCTATTTGTCAAGGTTATATTATCAGTTTATATAATACAGTACATTTAATTGAAGTACAACAAAGGGTAAAACACATACCTTTTCTTCGATCTCTTTTTCTTTCCCTTCTTCACCTTTCCTTCTATAGACTTTCATTTTTGAAAGCTACACAGACCACAACATCAAAACCTTCATTGTACTCATTAGAAAATAAATCTTAATAAAGCAATTTACCAAGCTTTTTATCCTTTGTTTCTTCTTTACAATAACATCTTCTTTTGGAGGTTTATTCCTCCCCCTCTTTTTCAAAGTTATTGGACTTTCATGCTTGCTTCTTGACCCCTCCACCATTGTATCTTCTGGTCTCTCCTGTAATTAGTCATACAATAGTTATAAGCATCTATAACTTCTGTGTTATTCTTAAAAATATACATTAATACTTCGTCGGAAGAACTTGACAGAGTTTGAATCCCCGTTGCCAATGATTTATTCAAACCAATGATCCCTGCAGCTCTTAACTGACCTGTCAATTGTTCTTGTTCTGACTTCTCCCTTCTCTTTTTTCATCATTAGATTTGTTACAATTTATAAAAACAATATACATTTATAAATACACAACAAATCCCGATTCTTCTTCCTAAAATAAAGGGCACATCGGCTGATATATTGTTGATATAATCTAGGAAGATAATTAAATAAAAAAATAAAAAAATATCCCCAAATGTATATATAAATATAACATATAATTAAAAAGAAAAAATCATTATACAATATTTAAAATACCATAACATCAAACATCACAACAATGGAAACTTCTCAAAATCTAAACAATTTCCAGTTAAATGAAGAACTATAATGGTGTTGACCAAAGATTTCCTTAAGAAACAGAGTGCACAGGAACAAAAGAAGAAATGTGAAGAAGAAAATACATTAAAGAATTTGAAGAACTCACCGATTTGAGCCGAACATATGAAGAACGACAGAGCTTTTGAAGATTTTAAAGCAAACGAAGGTAGGGGACAAAAGGAACGCTGAACGACAAAGATTTCCTAGGAAGCAATGGAACGCTGAACGGTGAACTAGAGCATTGAAAGAACGTTAAAGATACGAACGATCAACGACAAAAATTTGAAGATACGAACGCTAAAGATATGAACGGAAGGGAACGGAAGATTAGGCTTGCAGAAGGAACAAACGCTGAAGATACAAAAGAAAGGGAACGAACGGTGAAATAAGTGGGAGTGTGAAGATTAGAGTTCAAAATGGTGTGAAGACCTTTCAAAATCTCCTAGTGTTTCTAAATGTGAAATAAGTGGAAATATAAAACGGTGGAATGTCTACACAAATGGAAGGAGATGTGAAAAGCTTGCAGAGCTTAGGTGGAGATTTGATGTGTTATTTTTTGGTTTTGTGGAGGAAAGTAGAATTTTCAAAGGTTTTAATTGTTGGTGGAGAGTTTTATTTAATTATAGGGTATTTGAGGTTTATTGAACAACTGTATTTAGGAATCAAGTTTGTTGCTTAGGCAGGGGCATTTAAGGCATTGCTCCCTTTTTTTTTCAAATTTTTCTGTTTTGCTATTTTGTCGTTCTAAAAATGAATTTGTCATTTATCCAAAGTAAACCTCCTATTTTTCCATTCTTCTTGTCAGCCCTTGAAAATAAGTTAGTTCTTTCTACCCTAATAACCTAATTTAAAATATCTTATTACACTAATAGTCTAAATCCACTATTTTTTCATAAATAGCCTAATCTACTAAGATTTTTCATAAATGTCATGCTGAATTGTCTTATAAACCTTGTCATAATTACAAGGGTTTAATAAAAGAAAAAAAATGAAAAATACATTTTTGGAAAAATATAGAATCAGATTTAAAATTTTATTTTTTCTTAAACAATTTATTTTCAAAAAGAGAAGACATTCAATCGCGTGAAGAACAAGCTTGAGGGTTTATACATAGTGAATATAACACAATATATATTTAAAAAAATTACAATATGAGAAATATGCAATTAAAAAAGGTTATCACAATCGTAAATATTTTATTACAATTATGTCATCTAAGGATAATGGAATGTGTAAAACTTCGTCTTCCAAACAAAATAAATAAATAAATAAACTAACTTTTCTATAATGGGTAATTATTATTTCCAAAGTAATTAAATAGCTGTTACTATAGATTTTGAATGGAAAATGTGAGTTACAATACTTTATTTAACAATAAACTATTACGAAATTAATTTCCATAATTATGGTTTTTTTGAGGTAAACACTAATGGGAAATGTGAGTTACAACACTTTATTTAACAATAAATAGTTACAAAATTAACCTTCATAATTATAGTTTTTTGAAATAAAGCATTTGCCTATTGAAGTTCTTATATTGGTGCATGGTATAAAATGAGAATACTTTTCATGGCACCTCCAATATATAAGTCTCATCTCTTATATTGGTGCATGGTATAATTAATTTAATTTTAAAAGGTTAAAGACAAATACTCGAGGGAGTAAATGACAGAAGAATAATGGATAAAATTGAAAAAGTCAAGAAAAACGGATGAGAAAATTTCATTTATAACTTGAAGTTACATTTGAAGAATATAATCTTTAGGGCCGTTTGGCCCAAGAGTTATCAATATTGAGTTAGGTTATGGTAACTCAACCCTTGTTTGAGGGAAGTGGTATCACAACCCTTGTTTTAGGGTTATCATAATCCCTCTTCCCTCTCTCTCCTTCTTAAACCTTTTCAACTCCCCATAACACTATCTATTCAACTATCCCCATAAAACTATCTTTTTAAATCCTTCTCTTAAATACATCTTATCATAAAACTATCCTTTTAAGTCCTTCCTCCAAACACATGTTATGTTAAAACTAGGTTTATCATAACACTAGTTTTATCATAATACTAATCCTCCATAAACCAACGGCCTCTTTTCCAAAAGAAAAAAATCATCGTTGCTTCTCCCTTATAATAATATCCATGTTACAGATCAACTCAATCATATCATCACAAGTCAACTGGTCTCTACTGATTGAACACATGTCTTCATGGAGAAGTGGAGGTTTGAGAGACAAGCTAGGGTTTTAGTGGTTGCTAAGTCAGTTTTCTAATTTTGACTATTTTTTTATTGTCTATATATAACGAAAAAAATATTGTAATTAAGATTGAAAAACCAAATATTATATGTACCTAAGAGCAAAGGGTTTCAAGTTAAATCTCTTCATCCTTAATTTGTACTAAAAAAATGAGATCACATATCGTAGAATGATAATATGAAATAAACTCTCTAAATAAAGATGGTAGATGTGAAAGAAAAATAAACTTTGAGAATGACCGTAAAAAATAGTACTTGGAAAGCAACCACTCTATTTAATTTTATTTTTAGAAGTTTTACTTTAGCTTTATAAATTATCAAATTCACTCGTAGTAAAAAAGAAGTAATAGTATCGAGTGAGAAAGCAACAATGATATGCATAATTATCATAATTTTCTTTCCCTCCTTTTATTTTTGTCTAAAAAGACCAAACGCTTGCGTTCACTTAATTAGTCACTAGATTTAATCTACGTTTTTATATTTTCTATGAATTATAATAATTTTTTTATTATAATTTTAAATTTAAGATTATGTTTAATAAATTCTTTTGCAAAGGTATCTATATATATACATACGTATATCGCCACATACTCGAGACGATGTACAGCGGCTGACATCCTTAAAAAGGGTTAATTAATCTTAAAAACGAAAGAAAAAAATGAGTTTCCACCAATCTTTTTTACGATAAATAAAGTAAATAATTTTAAATAAAATAAAAAACAGTCTGCAAAATAAAACTAAAGTTGAGTTTATGAGTCATTTGTGTACAGGGAAGATGTTAGCACCCCATAACACCCATTTTAGAAAACGTGGCCAAATTTAATGTCTTGAATTGAAATCATTACTCGAATAGAATTCATTTAGAAAAATAAGTTTTTTTTTTAATATATCTTATTTCATTGCTCATCACTCCAAAATTTAAAGCAATGTTACCATAAGATAAGTGGAATACATTCCATTAAGTAGACTATACTGAGGAAAAATTTCTCACCTTAAGAAAATGAGAAATTATTACAATTTCTCAAAATCTATCATAGGCTAGTCTTTGAATAGTGATTTTTTTTAAACATTGATTAAATTCATTTTTTATTGGGATCAAAGCTCGGACTCCTAAAGATATTGATCTCTCACCTCAATAATCTAGAAATAACGAACTTCAGAAATTTATAGATTCCATCATTGGATTTATTTTAGCGAAATCGATGTGGGTTATTAAAAAAAGTTGATTAGGAAATGTAACGATCCAACTCTTTATACTAAGTTGAGATCATTACCTCTTAAAGCAAAATAAAACTTCTTAAACCATAATGGAAAATAAAACAACGTTCATAATCAAAACCTCAAATACTCATTAAAATCATAAATAAACAAATGTAAGTAGAAATAAATCTAAAAAATATAAAATCCTAGCTCGGGCCCTAACTAGTTTTAAAAGAGAAAAATGAAAATGCATAAATACTGAAATCAAAACTAATAACATAAAGGCAGAAGCAAAAATGTTTCCCTATGGCACACCACGGTTACTTGTCATTCGCCAACTTTCCTCTGCCCTTACCTTTACCCCTGCTTGAAAAATTAAACATTAAAGAGTGAGTATAAAAATATACTCAGTAAGGGACCTACTACTAGTCCCGCTAGGTGTTTGTTAACTTCCTATTAGAGTCATGTAAAGTGGTACCCCTAAACTGGCATGTTTCCAAACATGCGCAATCTGTGATCCCGTAGGAACATCTCTGGTTTTTAATGAACCCAAAGGAACACCTAGGATAAAACTGGTCTTTAGTGAACTCGAAAGAAACACTAAGACAATCGAGCTGTGAATGTTCCCGTCAAACCACTCATATACATATCATCTCATACTTGACCGGTGATTCCGTCGGACTACACAGTCATAAAAAGGTGGTGATCCCGAGGGACACCCATGTGGGTATGACTCTAATAAATAAAGCTAACAGTACACTCTATCCATAGCATGTAGCACAACATAACATTATAAGCATGGCATGAATATTAATCATAACATTCTTAATCGTGAGATTAATATTTCATACATATACATCAACATCATCAACATAACCCAGTCATAACTATCAGTCATCATAAACATAAACTCATTATGCATCTTAGCTACATCAATGCATAGTGGAAAATTACATGCAAGCTCTTACTTCAGTTCGAAGGTCTAGTAGAAGAATCTCTTACCTAGAGATTATCTTAATTTAAAAATATTCCTAACAGCAAGGTGATCGAGCTTTCCAAGAAAAATCCTAAAAAGTAAGGGTAAGATACTAAGATAATAAATTTAATAGTTGCTTAAAGACCCAAAATGCATTTAATTCAACTTACCCAAAGTTGAGGTCTAATCCAAATTACTCTTGGTTCGGAACATTCCACTACTCAAACTTCTAATTAAAATCTAACCAAATTAATCCAAAATTAAATTATTTAGGGTTAAAAATTAATCTTTGTTGGGTATAACCAAAACCCAATCAAACTTACCAAAAATAGGTGAAAAGGGAAAAATAGGTTTGGTGGTTGGAAAATAGCTTGGCTAGCGGGGAAATCGGCTAGGCAGCTCGGCTGCGGGAGGGAATCGGCTCGACTAAGGGTCGACTGGGACGTGCTTTAGGGTAGTAGCGGCTTGGGCGCTCGCGCGCAACTCACTCAGACGCGGCTCGGGCTTCCCATACGTGGCTGTGGCTGTGCTCATGGCTAGGCTCGGCTGATCGATGACGGTTAACGAAACACGAAGCTCAGCGATGCGCTTGAGGTTCGCAAGGAGGTGGCGTTCGGGTGGTTCGCAGACGATGACCGATACAACGAGACGAACGGCGAGAGCGACTTACAAAAGGTGACGGTGTTTCGTGGTGCTGTCGAACAGAGAGAGGGAGCTGACGGAGTGCGGTAGAGGTGGATGGCGGACTTGCGGCAGCTAGGGTTTGTGAAGGTAAAAACTTTAGGGGTGTTTGGGGGAAGAAAAGGAATAAGGAGAAGGGAGGATTATGAAAATGAAAGGATTATAATAATCCTTGTTTGGGGGAAGGAATAAGTGGAAGGATTATGAGGGATTATTTATAATCCATGTTTGGGGGAAGGAATGAGTGGGAGATTATGGGAGATTATTTATAATCCTTGTTTGGGGGAAAGAATAAGTGGGAAGGAATATGACAATTTTTTTTTAAAATTAGTACAAATGTTTTTTTTTCATTCATATTGTAAATCTAATATACAAATATTCGTATTTTATTTATCAAAATTTAAATTTTTTTTATCGGAAAACATGTTTCATTAGCGTTCGTAAATACGATGTCAATTTTAAACATTTTGTACGCAAGTTTTCTGTGCCAAAAAATTACATGTATTTTCTTTAAATTGATGTAGTAAGTGCAATATCGGGAAGTTGTGTATTGTTAACAATCGATTTAAAAAAATTTATTATTTTTTTAAGTCGTACAAATGTATATTTTTTAAATTCGTATTGTAAATCAAATGCACAAATACTCATATTTTATGTATCAACATTTGAAATTTTTATTGGAAACATGTTTCATTAGCTTTTTGTAAATACAATGTTAATTTTGAACGTTTTGTACGCAAGCTTTTCGTGTCAAAAATTAATTGATGCGCTACGTGCGATATAAATTACATGTATTTTCTTTAAATTGATGTTGTAAGTGCAATATTGAAAAATTGCATATCGTTAACAATCTATTTAAAAAAAATTTATTATTTTTTAATTTGTACAAATGTATTTTTTTAAAACTCGTATTATAAATTCAATATACAAACATTCATATTTTATTTACCGAAATTTGGAATTTTTATTTGAAAACATGTTTTATTAACTTTTGTAAATACGACATTAATTTTGAGCGTTTTGTACACAAGCTTTCCGTGCAAAAAAATTAATTAACGTGTTACATGCGAAAGAAATCATATGTATTTTCTTTAAATTGATGTTGTAAGTACAATATCGAAAAATTACTTATCATTAACAATCAATTTAAAAAAACGACGACCAATGTAATAGCATTGAAATGAAATAGATATAGGAAACAAATGTTTTTCTTTTCGAATGTAGTTAAACGACGATCATCAATAATAACAATTATAATAATAATAATAATAATAATAATAATAATAATAATAATAATAATAATAATAATAATAATAATAATAATAATAATACTAAAATTCTTTATTAATAATAATAAAATTCTTAATTTAAAATAATAATAATGATGATGATGATGATGATGATATCACACCTTTTGAGGAAGAAAGAGAAGAAATAAGAAGGAATAAGAGGAGATTGAGAGGAAGAAAGAGAAAGATTAAGAAGGAATAAGGGAGAATTAAGTATATTCTTTTCCCTTCTCTTATTTGTTGTCCCAAACATGGAAAGGACTATATAGTATTTTTTTTTTTTCTTTTCCTTTCCTTGTCCCAAACGATACCTTAGGGTGTGTTTAGGCCTCTGGTATAGGGGGGAAAAGGAAAATAAAATTGGGCCAAACCTTTTTGGCCCAAGTATTATGTTAAATGGGGATTAAGGTTTTCCTAATCCTCATATAACCTATCTTCTCCTACAGATAACCCGTCGTACGTCTCTTTTAACCCTACCAAATTTTGGCCGAAATCCTTTGTTTTTCCTATGTTTTCCGTTCCGTTTTCGTTCCATTTTCCTCTTATTATCTTCCCATTTTTGTGTAATTATCTCCATTTTACCTATCTCTTCTCCCTTTCTCTTCAAGTTGATTTACATTTTGTTCGTCCCCTTTTTGAAGGATATGTCCGTGTTGTTCATGTTCCATTTTTTGCCATACTCTCTCCGAAATGACTCTCATCCTCTCTATTTTGCATTTCGTTAATCGGTTGTCACGAACGTACGTGACCTCCGAAACGCTTCTCATCCTCTCTCCATATTTTCATGCTCTTTTGTCTACCGAACAATCCTTGTCGCTCCCTACTCTTGTCGGTCCTATAACGAGTTTAATGCACTTTTTTTTTGTAACGAATAGGTATGTTGACATACATCCTACACTAAATCGATGAAAGGAAGTCGAGTAGGGGCATGGCGAAGCATGGCAGGGGTTCTCGGTGTGCACCAAAAGTATGGTCAGCCTATGATGAGTATTGTGGTGGCGTGTCTGATTTTATTTTTTCATGTTTGTTCTTATTTTGGATCAATTATGCATTTCTTTTTCTATTGCCAGTAATGAGTTTAATGTTATGCATGATTCTGTTAATTTTTCTTTTGAAATCTTCGTTTGTGAACTCGTTTAACCTTCATCACTCTCTGTTCTTGACGTCCATATGTGATCAATTTTGGGTCAATTATGCATATCTTTTTCCATTGGCAGTGATGAGTTTAATGTTATGCATGATTCTGTTCACATTTTTTTGAATGCTTCGTTTGTGAACTTGTTTAACCATCATCACTCTTTGTTCTTGACGTCCATATGCGATTAATTTTGTTTTCGCTCCCTCTTCGATCATTTATGTTGCAACTTTATCTTCTGAACATGAATTTCTTTTACAAGCTGTTCAATTTCAATTGTTGCATTCAATTACTGTTAGACCCTCCTTCTGTCTAAGAATTGTATCTATTCCTATAACCTATGTAGAACAATGTGATGCCTACTGTGTACTTGTGTTGAAAAAAATGATCGTTACTTTTTTCAAGTTTGATTGCATTTCTGAAATCCCCTATTTTATGGGTTCTTGTTGGACTTAATTAATGGTGGTTGCCCTATTTATTATGATACTCCATTTACTATATATTTGAACCTTCCTCAATGCATTCCATGCCCGACTGTCTTCCCCTTTAGGTATACTTCCAGTCCCCTTTGGTATGTTCATAAAATTTGTTTGGTCTACTTGCATTCCATTACATTTGCCACTTTAGCCACTGTTTTCAATACTTTACAATTCAAGCATTTTTTAATGTAACATTTAAAACCACACTTCAACCCTTTTGTTTTACCTTCTTTGCCACTGTCTATAATTATTTACAATACACTGAGAAAGTACATTTGTTTTCTTGCTATCTTGAATGCTCCATTGCTCTCGGTTTGATGAATTTGTGGTATGTTCTTCAAATTTTTCTTACTTATTTGTTTTTTATAAAACAATTCTGGTTGTTGTACTCTGTTTGCTCCCTATGACTTTTTTTCCTCATGCATTGTCACAACAAATGCTTGCTATTTTCAATGGTCTATGTTTCTTTGCGCACTATGTTGTCACACTGACCACTGTTTTTGAACATGTTGGTTTCTATTTTATGTCTCTCTTTGGTTGCTTATGTTTTAGATATGATGTTATCGAGTCCACCGCACTAAATTCTACCGCAAATGCGTTCTTCTTGAACGTCTTTGCGGGAATTTCTTAACTCTGAGGCAACTTCCTTTCTCATACATTATGTACTGAAACATTTAATTTTTGTACGGTTCCATGGATTTGTAATTGACATTATTATTTAAGCAAAATTATTGAGACATTGGTGTATGTAACAACTTTGGCATTTTCAATTAAATGTTAAAATATATTATTTTATTTATTACGAATAATTTGGGTGGTATTTAAGTAATGTTAAATGATAATCAATTTAAAATTCATTATTTCAACTAACTTTATTTTATGTAATGTGTAGTGGGTTAGAAAATTACTAACTCGCATAGTTAATTTACAAACATTTTACTTTAGAAAAAATTACTTTAGAAACTCTTTCATTTACTGTAGAAAAAATTAATGACAAATATATTTTACAAACTCCTCTAAATATTTTAGAAACAAATTCTATTTATAAACCCATTTTACAAACTCTCTCAATTAATTTCGAAAAATTTGTATTTATAAACATATTTTACAAACTCTCACAATTAATTTACAAAAAATGTATATTTATAAACATAATTTTACAAACTCTCCCAATTAATTTGAAATTAAATAAATTTTCAAAACATATTTTACAAACTCCTTCAATTACCTTACAAATAAATTCCATTTATAAACCTATTTTACGGACTCCCCACATAATTTAGAAAACATTTCTATTTATAAACATATTTTACAAACTCCCACAATTAATTTGTTAAAATGTATATTTATAAACATAATTTTACAAACTCCCCCAGTTAATTTACAAACAAATAATATTTAAAAATATATTTTACAAACTCCCCCATTTACTTTAAACATAAATTTTATTTATAAACATTTTACAAACTCCCCAAATTAATTTACAAACAAATTTATATTTATAAACATTTTTTACAAACTCCCCTCGTTACTTTAAGAAAATGAAATTATAAATATATTTTAGAACATGCACTGATTTATTTAGAAAATGTATATAAAGTTTCCTAAAAAACATGTACTAAGTGAATTAGTACAATATCGATATACAGTGTGAAAAGATCTCTAAACTTAGTAATATCCCTATTTACTAAAACCATAAACATAGAATAAAGAACTTGTTTTAAACATTATTTTAGAAAACGGGTTGCAGTAAAAATAGTATGTGAGATACGTGGTACTGCTATTATAGAAATAGTATGTGAGATACATACGTACTCGTGAAGAGTGTTTAATAAAAACCAAATTTGACATACGTATGTGTCATAGTGCATAAATTTTCAAGTAATTAAACACATCTTTTTGAAGTTGATGAAATGTGTATTCAATTAATTTAATTTAATTACTATCAAAATTTATGATGATATTTAAAAAAACAGTATTAGTAAAAAGTTGTTGATATCAAAATTTATGATCATATTTCAATTAATTAAACACTTGTTTTGAAAGTTGATAAAGTTAATGTAATTATTTCTATTACTTAGAATGATTGGTAAAAAGGTTAGAACTTTGTATTTGTAGAAAACATTGTTCAGTAATTGTACTTATAACAATGAATGAATTTTTTTTTTGATATGGTAGTAGAAAAGTTTTTATATTTTTTAAATTAGGAATTGTTGTTAATTAATTGGATAGTTAATACGAAATATTATTAATATATAATTGGATAATTAATTGAAATTTTCTTAAATAGGAATTGTTGTTAATTAATTGGATATTTTGTAAATAGAAATTGTTGTTACTATATATAAAAAAAATAGTTAAAAAAGAGAAAGTGAATAACTATAAACCGATTATAAACCAAACAATATTTAACAAAATTTAAGAAAATGTTATATATACACATTATAAACCGGACAATATTTAACAAAATGTTCATAATAAAATTATACAAAACTCAAAAAAAAAAGTAAATAAGAAAAAAGTACTAAAGAGTATACAAAGCCTACAAACGGCCATTACAATAGTACCTCTTTGAAGTGTATACTCGTGAATGGCGACGTCCTGCATAAGACAAAAAACATGGTTAATATTTGTACATAAGACACGATATAGAAGGTAAAAAAAATAAAAGAATATTACATATACATACCTTATATGACGACAAATCTTACCCGAAATCAACATTGAATGGGGAAAGCGATTAATAATGAACATCCAAAGGATAACAAAAAGAAGTTTTTTAAAAAAAATTAGTAGCCTCAGAGTTTTGAAACCATTCAAAATAATGAATGGAATTTCATCATAGTGGACACATCAAAAATAAAGAAGTAAACATGAAACGATAACAGATAAAGAAGTAGAGAAACATATAGCAAAAGGAGGACAGAAACATATAGCAAAAAGAGGACAGAAACATATAACAAAAGGAGGACATAAACATATAGCAAAAGGAGGACACAAACGTATAGCAAAAAGAGGACAGAAACGTATAGCAAAAGGAAGACACAATTATATTTTGTGTTATATCCGACATCTTTGATGGTGTTATTGAAGACCTTTAATGTCGGTTGACCTTTAATGTTAGTTTAGAATTGAAATTAAAGATTTCTTTAATGTCGTTTTTAAATCGACATTAAAGATGCCTTTAATGTCCTTTCTAAACCGACATTAAAGGCCTCTTCAATGTTAGTTTAAAAACGAAATCTTTATCTTGTTCTTGGTCCATTTTTTCAAATTTATTTTTATTAAATTGTTTCATTATTGTCCATTTTTTATGACGACGAAACCGACATTATTTGTGTCGAATTACGTTCGAAAATGTTTGTCATCGTATATTGTGAAAAATAAAAAAAAATTGCTTGCACGCTAGCTATGGAATAGCTACTACTCAATGGAAAACCTTATATTTCTATTTCACCTGCGATGCACACAAAAATACCTAAAATTCCAGCATACACTTTTCCACACTCCCATATAGAACTACAACAAATACACATCATCTAACACCTACATATAATCACATATCAATAAACACAACTATATTTTTAACACCATAAAACCAAATACTCCAAATCTTCCAATATATCCACCTATATATAATCACACATATCAAACAACGCATGTTACCTTCCATGGGAAACCAATAATAAATACTTATAATGCACAAGATCCAACACCTAAAATACCAACACATTTTTCCAGAGTTCCATATAGTACTACAACAAATACGATCATCCAACAGCTAAAATACCAGCACACTTTTCCACACTTCCATAGAGTACTACAATAAATACAATCATCCAACACCTATATATAATCAGATATTTAAATAAACACACTTTATCCAACCACTGTAAGTGAAAACTCAAAATCTAAAGATAATATATAAGATTTTTATTAATAACTAATGTATATGTATAACAGAAAGTTCCTCCACTAACTAAAGTATATGTACAAACTATAATAACAAACAACAATTAGTATGGGACCGCCCGCCCTTCCAAAAACTATAGGACTACCCGTCCATACAAAAACTTAATTCAAAACTTCAAGGGAAAAAACCCAAAACTAAAGTATTTACAAAAACTAGTTCCTTTACAAACAAAAATCAACTACTAACTTAACTCGACAAAAAAAAAACATTTAAAAGCTTACACAAATCTGCCAACAAAACTGCCCATTTTGTTTGAATCTCATCAATCTCCTCTTGCCTATATGTACTTTTGGTATTGAAACACACACAGAGAAAGATATGGAAAGTATAAGTTTACATCATAAATTGTAACAAATAAAAAGTGAAAGTAGAAACTTACAAGGCTAGTAATAGGAGTACTAGAATTATGCACTATCTCATGTATGTACTTTTACACATAGTACCCACACCCTACAGAATCCAATTGATGATGGCACTGCATGTATATAAATTGTATACAAATTATTTCTATGTTTCATCGAAAATAATGTGTCAATGCAAATTACCTTTATAGGTTTCCATTTTGGAATTGATCTATAGCATTGTAGATCGTGTTTATCTTGCCATGTCTTCAACCATCTAAATATTTTGAAACATTAGAAGACAGTAATATGAAATAAGAATGTAACGCCCCAAAATTTGGAATTTAATTTATTATCTTAAGTGTAGTTATTGAAATTTTGGATGTTTTGAATTAAGTAATTTATGAACATTTGATTTTTATTAGACATCAAGAAAATATCTAATGGTGATATTTAATTGGGAAAAAGATTGGTGCGATTGGTTGATTTTGATTTTTTAAAATGGAGATTCGATGGGTTTAAATAAGAAAGAGATTAAGTGATTTTTAATTGATTAAATTAGGGAAAAGAGAAAAGAAAATATAATAATAAGCATATTATTATTTCTTTTTTTTTCTTTAAAAGGCCCATTGGGATCCGTGCACCATTAAACCACCATCTCCTTCATTGAGAAAGAAAAGAAAAAAAAACCCTACATCTTTTAGAAAAAAAACCCTAGCTGCCGCCACTCCGCCGCCGCCGTCGGCCGCAGCTCTTCCGTCCATCGTGCTCCAGCCAAGCGTTGCCCCCATCAAGCTTCGCCAGTTGCCAATGTCTCCATCGCATAGCCGAATCGCATCGCCTACCCAGCCGATCGCTCCCAAGCGAAATGCTCATCGGACCAACGCCCTCCAGCCGCCCCTTCTCCACAGATCGAAACTCGACCCGCACCTCCTCCGCTTGGAAGTCGTCGTCGAGCGGCCGTGTCCTGTCTCAACCGTCGCTCGAACCTCGAAACTCGACCCACGCGCTCGCACCTCCATCACCGCGTAAAGCCGACCCGACCCGTGTCTCTTCTCCGTAACCCGACCCGCGCCCGCATCCATCGGCGTCGAGCTGCGCAAGCGTCGTGCCTGCACCGTAGCTGAGCCACACGCCCACGAGAGCCGCGCGCTCCCCAGTCGAGTCGCGCCTTCTGCCGCAAGCAGCACCTGCGTCCCAGCCCAGCCGCTTTATCTGTCCCAAGCCGACCAACCAGTTCCTCCCTCCAGTCGAGTCGCCAGTCGGTTTTCCCCTCTCCAGCCGAGCCAGTTGAGCTGCCAGGCTCCTTTTAACCCTATTTTGACCCATATTTTTCGGTAAGCCTCGGTAGGTTTGATTTGGTTTTAGTCTATCCAACTAAGGTTTATTTTGACCCTAACTAAATTAATTGTTGGATTAAATTGACTATAGTTAATTGGAAGCCGAGCTGGGAATTTGTCCAACTAAGTCCAAACCGAGTTCGACCTTGATCTTGGGTAAGTCACTTCAAATGGATTTTTGGACCTAAATCCTTGAGGGTTAAATTATTAAATTGTGGTTTCCTAACCATTTAGGACTTTCGCTGCTTGGGGAGCGTGATTTTACTGCTAGAACTCGTTGAGCAACCTCCAGGTAAGAGATTCTACTACTAGACCTACGAGTAGAATTAAGAGATCGCATACATTCTTAGTTATGCACATTGATGACTAGACTGCATAACGGCATGGCAATTAATGATGATATGATATGACATGATGATATGATTTGACATGATGATATGATGTGACATGATGACTTAATGATGCTATGTTACGTGTATGTTATGGTTAGGGTGCATGTTAGCTTATCCTATTAGAGTCGTACCTGCATGGGTGTCCTTCGGGATCACCACCTATTTAGGACTGCGTAGTCCGACGGGACCGCCAGTCTGGCATTGATATAGACATGATTCGAGTGATTCGACGGGATCGCTCGCAGCCCAATTGTCTTAGTGTTTCCTCCGGGTATGCTACAGACCAGTTTGTCCTAAGTGTTCCTTTGGGTTCACCGAAGACCAGATTTTGTTCCTATAGGATCACATGTTGCACGTGTTTAGGAACGTGCCAGTTCTTGAGTACCATTTTCAGGACTCTAATAGGAAGTTAACAGGCACCTAGTGGGACTAGTAGTTGGTCCCTTACTGAGTATTTTATACTCACTCTCTCCATTTCATTTTTTTCAGGCAGAGGTAGAGGTAAGGGCAAGGGCAAGCTGGCAAGCGACCAGAAGTGATCGTGGCGAGCCATAGGGATCTTATGCTTTCGCTTCATGTCATAGTTCAGACTTTAACGTTGCATTTTAATCTATTCTTTATTTGTTATTTTATTTTTTAAAACTAGATAGGGCCCGAGTTAGGATTTTACTTTTATACTTATCTCTAATCACATTTGTTTAGGATTTTAAATAAAAATTTTGAGGTTTTGTTTCATTTTATCCAAACTTTACAAATTTTATTTGTCTTTTAAAATTTGTAATGGCTTCGACTTAGCATAAGGAGTTGGGTCGTTACAAAGAAGTAATAAAGTGAACACACTTACACATTTATGATCTCATGAATGTCTTCATTGACTTTACTTTGAAGAGAGTCCAAGACATAAACGCAATTTTCTCGAAGATCAAATTATGAAGGAAGCCTCATGTGTAGGGTGAAGGAAATGTAGTCATTCAATTCATGCAACAATTGCAATAATTTTTTTTTTATAAAAAAAAAAAGAAAGTCTTTTACTTTATCATCAGACTAACATAAATAATTTGTTATACAATGCTAACTTGCAAAATAATTGAAAACTCTGAACTTAGGCAACAGTAATATATCTAACACAATCAAAGGCGTATAGCATGCATGGGAATATCCTCGCACTCGAAAGTAGACATAGACATATTCTTAAAAGATTAAATGTTCCACGATGAAAGTAAAGTTTAAGCTCAAAACAAAACTAAAAAAGTTGATATTCTGAATGAGACTAGGATGTTGATGCAAATATCATGATAGATAAGAATGTATATAACAAAGTGATATTGCCATATTATTCCAATCAACGTTTCACAATGACCGTTGATTGAAATAGATTACAAAAGGGTAAAAATCCCAAATTTTTCTCATTGAGTACATACCATAATGTGCAATTTGGATCCAAAGACCAAGAACCTCAACGAATCAACCACAACAAATCAACCAACACATTTAGACTAACTAAATTGAAAACAGAGTCATGCAATCATCTAATAAAAGTATTAGATTGATTCTTATCTACAAAGAGAGGAAAAGGAAAAGCAAGGAAAGTAATTAAGATTGTACCATGGAGATTTTGGCCAAATGTCCAAAAATTGAAAAATCAAATTAGAGTTACAACAAATAAACGATGGAATAGAAGAAACAATACCTTGAGGCCAAAACAACACATATATAGAAAAAACTTACACATAGACATCTGCAAACCTAAAAACACTTGATCATATAACAATGAAGTTCATGAAGGGATGAAAACCCTTTACAGCGGAAAATATACAGAAACTCAATTTTAATTAGAACCTTAAAAATACCAATACATTGGCAAAAAATATTGATTAAACATGCTTTAAAAAATTACAGAGAATAAAACTTACGCTCGTTGACGACTCTGAATCTGCAATCACCAAATTTTTGGGCACCACCACTTGAAAACCTTCCTATTCTCTGATTGAGATGGTTTGTGGGAACCAAAATTGGAATAAGGGAATGGAGAGATTTTTTTTTTTTTAGAGAGAATGGATAGACTTCTTCGCAGAACTCTCTCCCGTTTTAGAGAAAAAAAAATTTGTTACGCAAAAAAATTCCCTCTTCTTCAGTCGGAAGAAGAGGGAAGTTAGAGAGAATAATTGGGAACGTGGGAAAACCACCCACGTTCCTTATTAATTTAATAAATTAATATTTAATTAATATTAATTAATTAATTAATTATATTAATTATATTAATTAAATAAATAATTAAATAATTAAATCATATTTAATTAATATTTCATTTAAATCATATTTAAATGAATATCTCTCACATAACCTATAGTTTTAATTTAATTAATTTAATTAAATCAAATTTAATTAAATCAAATTAAACAAAAACTATTAATTAATTCTCCAATTAATTAATTTCTAAATTAAATATCTTATATTTAATTTAATCCATAATTTGAATCATATTCAAATATAAATTTCTCTCATAACTTATAGTTTTAATATGTATCATATACACATTAAATTTTAACTTATAGTTTTAATATGAATCTAATTCACATTAAACTGATATTTGAACTTATTCAAATATTTTATTCTCTCATAATTTAATTTTGAATCATATCCAAAATTAAATTTATATAATAAAGTCTAATTAAAATATAAACTTTATATTATAATGTATCAATATACATTATATTAATTCCCAAAGTAAATTTGAACATTTCAAATTACAACCAATATAAATAAATCTCATTACTCTTTATGAGCTAGGAAGGGGACCTAATGGACCTACAGATCAGAAGCTACAACGATATGAGATTAATTGGCTAAACTCATTAACCACATTAATCAATATTCGTTAACTGTGCGTACACTCCACTAAAGACTCACAGCTGAACTCTTCTCACTATAGATATATTTCTGTGTCCACGGATATAGACCAATACCAGTAAGTTAGTCCTTCACAAGTGTTCGTAACTCCAGCTGGGTCAAATTACCGTTTTACCCCTGGGTTACCTCTAGTCCTTAAATACCAGTGCTCCTCTAATGAACAACCTGTTTATGGTCCAACCACTAAACAGAAACCCCTCTCGTGCCATTGAGAGGGTAGGGCCCTTTGTTCAAGTCTCGGAGACACCATTTAAGGGAACACTTATCTACTTACCCTAAAGGTGGGAAGGAGTGAATTCCATCTTGTGTGATTATGTTCCCAGCTCTCCACTCGGTATTGTCCCCAAAATGATAAGAATATTGAGTCGGCAATCTGGCCACTCTCACTCGTATAAATCAAAGGACAATCCCTCGCAAACAGGAGTTCATAATACACTCAGGATTAAGACTAAGTTACCTAGGTCATCCTAATGAAATAGCAATCCAACTAGTTAACGGAGTTACATCTAGTGATTACTATTTCGTGGTCCAGTCTTATGCAAACTCATTGCATAGGATACCCTCACTCGCATGTCACATACATGAACGCATTTGATCAATGTGTCTGTATCAAATACAAAGTGAGCCGTATCCATAGTGTTAACAGGATAAGGTACCCAACCTTAACCCTATACTATAGACTCTTTAAGCTGATCTTGAACATTAATCCCTGTATGTCTCTACATACTGTTCAAGACTCATCAAACAGCTTAGGATGTTAGTTTATTGGATTTGGGTTATTAAGACAAAACTAATAAAATAATCAATAACACTTATTGAAATTAAATAATAAAATACTTTATTAATGACGGTCAATTGATTATATTTACTATCTACGAGTTTTAGGACATAAAACCCAACAAACTCCCACTTGGACTAAAACTCTAGTCCTTATGGGATGTACATAGTAGAGTAATCCTCAAACATTGGAAATGGTAAAATGTACAAGTATATTACATAAAACGTATATATACAAATACAATAAACTAGGGCATCATCATACCCATTACACATCTCCCACTTGCCCTAGGTTACCTAATGTACATATCTCGTAGACCTAGACTTTCTAGATGACCCTCGAACACTTTAGCCGTGAGAGTCTTCGTAAATGGATCAGCAATGTTGTGCTCCGAAGCGATCTTGGTGACGATCACATCCCCTCGTTGCACAATCTCCCGTATCAGATGATACTTCCTCTCTATGTGTTTCCCTCGTTTATGGCTGCGAGGTTCTTTAGAATTGGCTACTGCCCCACTGTTATCACAATATAGAGTGATGGGCAAGTTCATATTTGGAACAACTTCCAAATCATGTAGGAACTTCCTAAGCCAAACTGCTTCTTTTGCTGCTTCACAAGCAGCGACGTATTCAGCCTCCATTGTAGAGTCTGCAATGCATCCTTGCTTGATGCTACGCCATACTACAGCTCCCCCATTTAGGGTGAACACTGATCCCGATGTGGATTTCCTAGAATCCTTATCGGTTTGGAAATCAGAATCAGTGTATCCTGTAAGGATCAAATCCTTAGCTCCATACACAAGCATGTAGTCTCTCGTTCTCCTAAGATACTTGAGAACAATTTTAACCGCCGTCCAATGGTCTAACCCTGGGTTGGACTGATACCTACTGACTATTCCCACTGCATAACAAATGTCTGGCCTAGTGCAGAGCATAGCATACATTAAGCTGCCCACAGCTGAGGCATAGGGAATACGTCTCATATCCTCAACTTCTTGAGGTGTCTTAGGACTCTGTTCCTTAGACAAGTGAACTCCATGCCTGAAAGGTAATAAACCCTTCTTAGAGTTCTGCATCGAATATCGAACCAACAATTTGTCGATATAGGTTGCTTGAGACAGTGCTAGCGTTTTGTTCTTACGATCCCTTATGATTTGGATCCCAAGAACATATTGTGCCTCTCCTAAATCTTTCATTTGGAATTGTGCTGCTAGCCAAGCTTTAACGTCAGTAAGGTAACCCACATCATTCCCAATGAGGAGGATATCGTCCACATAAAGTACTAAGAAAGCTACTTTTCCTTTGTTGATTTTCTTATATACACAAGGTTCATCAACATTCTGGTCAAAACCATAGGATTTGATTGCAGTATCAAACCTAATGTTCCAAGATCTTGATGCTTGTTTCAACCCATAAATGGATCGATTCAGCTTGCAAACTTTTTGCTCTTGACCTTGGGTTATGAACCCCTCGGGCTGAGACATAAAGATACTCTCTTCAAGATTGCCATTCAGAAAAGCAGTCTTGACATCCATTTGCCATATTTCATAATCATAAAATGTGGCGATGGACAAGAGAATCCTTATAGACTTTAACATAGCAACAGGAGAGAAAGTTTCCTCATAGTCAACCCCTTCCCTTTGGGTATACCCTTTTGCCACAAGTCTAGCTTTAAAGGTCTGTACCTTCCCAGCTGAATCTCTCTTTCTCTTATAGATCCATTTGCACCCTATAGGTTTTACCCCTTCAGGTAGATCTACAAGCTCCCACACTGAATTGAAGTACATAGACTCCATTTCAAGGTCCATGGCTTTGACCCATTGGTCCTTATCTACATCATTCATTGCCTGTTTATAGGACAATGGATCCTCAACACCATCATCTGGTATGACAACTTGAGTTTCAGTTAAACCCAAATAGCGGTTAGGTTGTGATACAACCCTCCCACTGCGTCGAGGCATTCTCAACGATTGAGAAGGATGAGATTGACCTGATGTGGTGGTTTCATCAACCCTTGATGAGGGACCAACTTCATCAACAACCCTTGTTGATTCATCAGTAGCTTCACTTAATACTAATTTGCTTCGTGGTTTATGATTTCTCATGTGGTCTTCTTCCAAGAAAGTAGCATTTGTCGATACAAACACTCTATTTTCTTGTGGATCAAAGAATAGACCACCTCTCGTCTCTTTAGGGTAACCAACAAATTGGCATAACCTTGAACGAGGTTCCAACTTCTTGGGATTTGTCACTAATACGTGTGCTGGACAACCCCAAATTCTGAAATGACTTAAACTAGGTTTACGTCCTCTCCATAGCTCGAAAGGTGTTTCAGAAACACTCTTCGAGGGAACATTGTTCAAGATATGAACTGCAGTCTCTACTGCATACCCCCAAAACGAGCTAGGCAATTGAGCGTAACTCATCATTGAACGAACCATGTCTAACAAGGTTCTATTTCTCCTCTCTGATACACCATTTTGTTGAGGTGTACCAGGTGCTGAGAGTTGGGATTGGATTCCATGTTCTATCATATAGTCCTGAAATCTCAAATCCATGTACTCTCCACCTCGATCAGATCGAAGTATTTTAATCTTTTTACTTAATAGATTTTCAACTTCAGTCTTATATTCCTTGAACTTTTCAAGAGCTTCAGACTTATGCTCCATTAAGTATAAATAACCATACCTAGAATAATCATCTATAAAAGAGATGAAGTATTCAAAACCCCCTCTAGCTTTTACATTCATCGGACCACAGAGGTCTGAATGTATAAGTTCTAAAGGCTCTTTGGCTCTATAACCTTTTCCAGTAAAAGGTCTCTTTGTCATTTTACCTTCAAGACAAGATTCACATGGAGGTAATGAAACATCTTTTAACTTGTTTAGAAGTCCATTCTTTACCAATCTCCCGATCCGATCGAGATTTATGTGACCTAATCTTAAATGCCAAAGATAGGTATTGTTATTTGGAGAAATTCTTTGCCTTTTATTTTGAGTATTAGCAGTTCTAAACATCTCATGATTTAAAACTGCTTTTGCTTCATTAGGTCTTAATACATACAAGTTGTTTTCAAGCTTAGCTGAACAAATATGTACACCATTCTTATAAATGAACGCTTCATTCATAGAAAAATTAATTGAGTACATATGTTCAATAAGACAAGAAACGGAAACTAAGTTCCTTTTAATTTTAGGAACTATGTACAAGTTTTCCAAAAACATGAATTTATTTCCGAAAAACAACTTAGCATCTCCCACTGCACGAGCTGAAATGACATCTCCCGTTCCAACCTTGAGTGTCATCTCACTGTCCTCAAGCTGCTTGAAGGAACTAGTTTCTTGTAAAGAAGAACAAACATGGTTAGTGGCCCCTGAATCAAGTATCCAGGCATTTTGGTCATTTTCCACTAAACATGTTTCCAAGACAAGTAAATCATATTTACCTTCCTTTTCTTTCTTCTTAACAAGGTACTTAGGGCAATTTGTTTTCCAATGCTCATCAACATTGCAGTGAAAACATTTCCTCTTGATGGCTACCTTAGCCTTCCCTTTGTCCTCAACAGCAATAGTAGGACCTTTCCCTTTCCCTTCTTTCCTCTTTTGAATTTTCTCAGATCCAGAAGGTGAAGGTACAAACCTCCTCTTAGAATGGGCAACATTTGCCTCTTGTTTGATCTGAATGGACGGTTGTCCAAACATCTCTCTAAGAGAGTCCATGATCTGACGTGCAGTGACCATGATCTCATGTTTCTTGCTTAGTATGTCAGACATACTAGCCAAGATGTGGAGGCGAGCCTTGTCATTGGCCTTTGTCCAACGGTCATATGCATCCCTAACACTTTGGGATGCATGTTTAGTGGGGAAAAGAGGACATTCCTCCATTAAGACGAAGCTTAGATCAACGATAACTAAAATCATATTCAGTTTCGATTTCCACGTCGCATAATTTTCACCGGTTAATTGATCTTTTTTAAGCAATGCAATAATTGAGGAAGACATGCTGAAATAGCAAACAATTGACCATATTAGTTATCTTTGTCTTAACCCATTACATAAAACAATCCAATCAATTCAGCAAAAACAAACAATCAAAGAACCCTAATAAAACTAATGATTTAGTTTTTGCAACGATACTTCAGAAGTTTAGAACAAAAATCACCGAAGGGTGATCAATTACTCTTCTTCTGAATTGAGACAATCTCAACTAATTACTAATACCAGAATAACTCTTATTCCTATAGTTCTTAGCTATCGTTGTTCGGTCAAGGATTCATTAACTAACTTAATTCATCCCGTAAGTGTGACCCTACCATTTTCAGATCCCAGAGGTACGCTTCAACAGGCTACCGTTTAGGAAAGACAACTGTTGAAGATTAACCTAAGAAATCCTATCCATTTCTGGAGTTTGCGATGTTCCGACTTATATGATCAAGCCCTCCGAAGGGATGGTCGCTCCAGGACGACACGCAGGCGGATCATAGAAATCTCACGGTGCAACCTAATGGAGGAGACCGTAGGATACGTTGACACGCGTCCTTCTCCCACTTACTATGAACATTTCCCCTATTCACCTTGTTATTGACCCATACAAACACTTTCCGAAAGGAGGCCGCGCCCAGGGCGACACGAAGCCGAGTATGGATCTCACGTGTGAACTCTTAGGGACGTGAAAGCAAAAATAAAAATTGATATATCATATATACCATTTTTCTCCCACTAAAATGTTCTATTAATTTAGGTTTAGTTGCACTTAGCTAAATTCCGGCTAAATGAATCTAACTAAGTCTATTCTTATTATAACACTTATAATAAAACTTTACACTAAAGTTTCTAGGTGTATTAAACCATTTAATTTACCTAGTGACATCTTATGCTAATAGGAATAAGGTTAATTCAACGCCGGTTCCGGGTCAGTTCCCAGGTAGGAGGTGTTCCGTAAACCGTCAACTTAAGTACCCCCAGCCTTAGACAGAACTTTACCGGTGGAGTTCCCTTATAACCTTAAAATCCTATTTGTCCTATTTAGTTTCATTAAACTAAAAATAAGACTTAATTCTAATCCTATTAGAATTAATGTGATCTTAGGTCTATTTAATTTTAAACAATTTAAAATTAAACCAAATTAATCCTAAGATCCTACGTTTGCATGCAACTCTTTATTATAGGTTGACGGTTTCTAATAATCAAATTTTATAACTATTATAAAATTAGTTAATTAGCCATATAATCATACATACTATGGTTTAAATAATTAAAATCAAATTATAATTAAATAAAACCATATTACATGCATACATTATATTAATATAACAATTATATTAAACTATGGATGTAATATGCACAATGCAAATTAATTTTCATCTTTTATTAATATAACAATTATATTAAAAAATATGAAAAACAATCAAGCATACACAATACATTAATTTAAATATAACAAATTATATTTAACTAAGTAATGTCATGCATCATGCTTATTCAATTTCATATATTTAAAATATCAACATATTTTAAATTACTCATGAAATTCATAATCATGCATTAAAACCATACATTATAACATTTATAATATATAAAAATGCATGAACATGCTTAACCTAAGGTGGGATTCATCTAAATGACATCCATAAAGCATTAAATAACAATTGAACCTGTAAAATTGGCCTCTAGGATAAAATAAAGCAATAATTACAATAATAAAGCCTTAAAAAATCCTAAAAGTGCTTTCAAAGCTCCAAAACCGGCCTCAAAACCTTCAAAAAACTTCAAACCGGCTAAAAAATGCTTGAACCGGCCTAAAATAGGAAGAACCGGCCCAAAACCCCTTGAACCGGCACCATATGAAAAAATCGGAGTCGAACCGAGCCGACCGCGCCGAGCCGTCCGTACAGCCGAGCCGAGCCGTCCGTACACCCCCGAGCCGAGCCGTCCGTACACCCCCGAGCCGAGCCGTCCGTACACCCCCGAGCCGAGCCGTCCGTACACCCGAGCCGTCCGTACAAGTGCCGCCGAGCCGAGCCGCGGGAGCCGTCCGTACATCCAGTGACGTCACGATGACGTCATCCCTTCTTCAACCTCCAGCCGCGGATTTTTTTTTTTTTTTTTTTTTTTTTTTTTCTCGGTTTTCGTACAGAATCGAAAAACTCTCGTTGATGGCCTTCCGGGTGTCCGTTTTGGGCAAATTTGGTGTCAAAAAACTCAGAAAAACACCCCGAATCCAAAAATTGGACTCTAAATTACAGATTTACAAATTAAAATGCCCAAAAACGCAGGGGCCTTTACATTTTGATCTTATCAAAACAGTAAATCTATGGCCAAAATTACAGAAACATTCAATTGCAAAAACCACATTCATAATGCAGAGATCCCACCTAACCAATGCAAATTTTTAAAATTCTCAATTAAAACTGAGATGGCTCTGATACCAATTGAAGGGATGAAAACCCTTTACAGCGGAAAATATACAGAAACTCAATTTTAATTAGAACCTTAAAAATACCAATACATTGGCAAAAAATATTGATTAAACATGCTTTAAAAAATTACAGAGAATAAAACTTACGCTCGTTGACGACTCTGAATCTGCAATCACCAAATTTTTGGGCACCACCACTTGAAAACCTTCCTATTCTCTGATTGAGATGGTTTGTGGGAACCAAAATTGGAATAAGGGAATGGAGAGATTTTTTTTTTTTTAGAGAGAATGGATAGACTTCTTCGCAGAACTCTCTCCCGTTTTAGAGAAAAAAAAATTTGTTACGCAAAAAAATTCCCTCTTCTTCAGTCGGAAGAAGAGGGAAGTTAGAGAGAATAATTGGGAACGTGGGAAAACCACCCACGTTCCTTATTAATTTAATAAATTAATATTTAATTAATATTAATTAATTAATTAATTATATTAATTATATTAATTAAATAAATAATTAAATAATTAAATCATATTTAATTAATATTTCATTTAAATCATATTTAAATGAATATCTCTCACATAACCTATAGTTTTAATTTAATTAATTTAATTAAATCAAATTTAATTAAATCAAATTAAACAAAAACTATTAATTAATTCTCCAATTAATTAATTTCTAAATTAAATATCTTATATTTAATTTAATCCATAATTTGAATCATATTCAAATATAAATTTCTCTCATAACTTATAGTTTTAATATGTATCATATACACATTAAATTTTAACTTATAGTTTTAATATGAATCTAATTCACATTAAACTGATATTTGAACTTATTCAAATATTTTATTCTCTCATAATTTAATTTTGAATCATATCCAAAATTAAATTTATATAATAAAGTCTAATTAAAATATAAACTTTATATTATAATGTATCAATATACATTATATTAATTCCCAAAGTAAATTTGAACATTTCAAATTACAACCAATATAAATAAATCTCATTACTCTTTATGAGCTAGGAAGGGGACCTAATGGACCTACAGATCAGAAGCTACAACGATATGAGATTAATTGGCTAAACTCATTAACCACATTAATCAATATTCGTTAACTGTGCGTACACTCCACTAAAGACTCACAGCTGAACTCTTCTCACTATAGATATATTTCTGTGTCCACGGATATAGACCAATACCAGTAAGTTAGTCCTTCACAAGTGTTCGTAACTCCAGCTGGGTCAAATTACCGTTTTACCCCTGGGTTACCTCTAGTCCTTAAATACCAGTGCTCCTCTAATGAACAACCTGTTTATGGTCCAACCACTAAACAGAAACCCCTCTCGTGCCATTGAGAGGGTAGGGCCCTTTGTTCAAGTCTCGGAGACACCATTTAAGGGAACACTTATCTACTTACCCTAAAGGTGGGAAGGAGTGAATTCCATCTTGTGTGATTATGTTCCCAGCTCTCCACTCGGTATTGTCCCCAAAATGATAAGAATATTGAGTCGGCAATCTGGCCACTCTCACTCGTATAAATCAAAGGACAATCCCTCGCAAACAGGAGTTCATAATACACTCAGGATTAAGACTAAGTTACCTAGGTCATCCTAATGAAATAGCAATCCAACTAGTTAACGGAGTTACATCTAGTGATTACTATTTCGTGGTCCAGTCTTATGCAAACTCATTGCATAGGATACCCTCACTCGCATGTCACATACATGAACGCATTTGATCAATGTGTCTGTATCAAATACAAAGTGAGCCGTATCCATAGTGTTAACAGGATAAGGTACCCAACCTTAACCCTATACTATAGACTCTTTAAGCTGATCTTGAACATTAATCCCTGTATGTCTCTACATACTGTTCAAGACTCATCAAACAGCTTAGGATGTTAGTTTATTGGATTTGGGTTATTAAGACAAAACTAATAAAATAATCAATAACACTTATTGAAATTAAATAATAAAATACTTTATTAATGACGGTCAATTGATTATATTTACTATCTACGAGTTTTAGGACATAAAACCCAACAGTTCAGTACTCAACTAAAGATACAGAGAAAAGACTAATCCATAATTCTTTAATTTATCAATCAATAATCACACATCCTACAAATTTTCACCCCATAATGCAATGTGCTTGTATGTTATACAACAGAGTTGGAATATTGTCTCTAAAAGTTATGGTTATTGTAAGCATCAATGCATGGATGAAAAACATATGTTTAGATAGGAAACAAGAAAGGTAAGCTTACAGAGAAATCACAAATCCCTCAACAAAATAAGCAACCATATTCCAGGTGCATGAATCAACCAAATTTATGTCCCATTCTTGTATCACTCTCCGCTCATCCTTTATCCTACTCTTCATTGACAATTACTTACAAGTATACAATTAAATACATTAACAACAAGTAAAGCACAAATAGTGAAATAGATAAAAACTTTCTTTCCAACGGTTCAAGTAAGGAAGTAACAATTTGAATACCCAATTACTTCTTCTTCACCAACCACATTCCTTACAATCTCCATATAAATGGCTCCCATGAATTTAGTGATTTTCATTAACAAACAATGATTAAACACAAATTTGATTCCACAAACATTAATTGAATTACCTGCAAATGATAGATATATAAAAGAACATGGCAGTAAGGTAGAACAGTCCCACATATGACACCGCAGAAATAAAGTTGCACAAAAGCATGCTACGTTACTTTACTGTACTTTACATTTTGATCAGATGGAATTTTTTTTGTGTTTCTCCCCTGATGTTGATGTCGTTAGTATATGAAGATGATACTATAACAAAAGTTGCAATCCAAAAAATGAAGGCAGATCTCGATACTTCCTTCCACATTATTAAATCCACTTACCAAAACGTTAAAAAAAATTGGGTGAGGAATTTTTGAACACCCATTAATCCAATCCCAAAAATGTTGAGATAATTGGGGTGTGTAAAAAATCATATCAACAGAAATTAGGAAGCTAACATACAAAATGTGCAAACTTGTTGTAAAGTTGTCACCCTTTGTCAGTGCGCCCAGCAACCACAACACATCCTTCTAATGGTAAGCATTTATCCTTCAGCATCTGAACTTTCGTCTCATCTACAAACTTCTCTATAGATATTTCTAACAATCTGCCAAAGGATGCAAGTAGACATAATCCTCCTATATACATCGGTGTTTTCCATCTCTAGACTGAAATCAAACTATTCATACATCCAATCTAAAGATATTAAACCATTATTTTAAACTCTCGTACTGGAATAAGAAGATACGGTATCAGAAAGGCGAGATTAAAAAGGTTGAATGACTTAACTTGGGCATTATCCACAAGACGAAAGTTTCATTTGAAATGAAGGTATGAGATTTTCAATTGTACTTTTGGAACTAACTTCTCAAACACTTGCTATAAATTACATTTAAAATTCTTAACAACTCTTCAGTTTAAAAATTCAATAATGAAAAGAGTGTCACTAGGTCCCAATGGCATACAATATTACTTGTGCATACAGTGAATTCCATGAAATAAGCTTACCCCTGAACAGTATTCAAGCATGGCTGCTTTTGCCACCCATCAAAAGAATTCCCATGGTAGGAAAGAACTATCTTAAAAGAATCGTCGAACAATAGCTAATTGACACTTCTGCAACAAATCTAGCCACAAGCCAACCAGATCTGAGCTTGTGAGATAGACGCAGACGTGCACGATGGTGGCGAGGGCTGGACACAAACATGGTTGAAGAAAAGGACTCTCGACGGTGGTGGCAAGCATAACAGCGGTTGAAGAAAGGGAGGAGTGACAACGGTGGTGGCGGGCATGGGTTGGGCACGAGGGACAATGGTGGTGGTGGTGGCAGCGACTGTTCAAAGAAGAAAGAGAAGATTGTTAGATGAGAATGAGGAGTGAAGAAGAAATTGGAAGGAAGAAATCGTGTAGGTGATTGAGAAAGAGTAAAATAAGAGAGAGAAATAGTTATCTTTTTACAAAATAAAAAATTAAAATTAAAATTAAAAAGGAGCTTTAATGTCGCTTTTCAAAACAGGGATGTTTAATTAAACCGACAATAAACATCCGTCTTTTCAAAAACGACATTAAAACTCATTTTTCATTTTTTCCAACTGACATTAAAGGCCAGATTTGTTCTAGTGGTATTTATCTCAAAATTAAATTTGGCCATTTTATCCCAAAATTAAAATTGGTCATTCCAAATTTGTGTGCATCCTCAAGACAAATTAGGGTATGGTAGAAACGTAATTCTTATCTCAAATTAAAATATGGTTTCAAATTTTATAAAAAAATCATCATCAAATTTAAATTTTTATTCTTGAATCAAAGTAAGCCAATGATAAAACCTTAAACTTTTCTCAAATATTCCAACCTTTATTTCAAATTTAAATCAAACTCACCTACTAAATTCATAGTTTGATTAATTTGATATGTCAAATTATGCAAAAAAAAAAACTCGTATTTGGACTTTAAATTTATCTTTTCGAGATTTACTCACCCATATACGTCCATTAAGTTTATCTCCGAAAATCTCATATGAACGGTCACAATCTAAATTCTCATAATATATAAAAGGCGAGAATATGAAGAAAAAAATATTTTTGGACACATTTACCCTTCATCTTTTTACGATATCACATCTATACCATTACTTTAACCACTTTAAATAACCAATATAAAATATATTAATAGTTTATAAATATCTAAGATTAAAAATTCATGCTAATTAATGACATATTAATATAATAGTTAATAAAAAATGTTTTCCGTTTTTTAAAAACCCAATTAACCCATAAAAATATTTTTTAGGTGCGTGCATGTCTTTCTTCTTCTTTCTTCTTTTTCCTTTTTTTTTTCATTCACCCCATGCATCGTATCATCTTTCTTCTTTTCTGTTTTTACGTTGTTTAGATTAGGTAACCAAATCTAAAAGATGATGTATAAAGAATCTTGAAAAAATTGGTTAGGCATTTAAATTAGGGTAATAAAAACTAAAAGATTGTATAAAAAATATTGAAAAAAATCGTTTATACTAAAATTTTAAAAAAAAAAATCGTTTAGATTTGGGGTAGCCAAATCTAACCGATCGTGTAGCAAAATCTAAACGATCGTGTAGTTAAATCTAAACGATTGTGCAATCAAATCTAAACGATTGTGCAATCAAATCTAAACGATCGTACACCAAATTTTGAAAAAAAAATCGTTTAGATTTGGGATAGCCAAATCTAACCGGTTGTGTAGCCAAATCTAAACGATTGTGTAGCCAAATCTAAACGATCGTGTAGACAAATCTAAACGATCGTGTAAGCCAATTAATTAAACGATCGTGTAACCAAATTAAACAAAAGAATTGAAAAAACAAATCTAAACGATCGTGTACCAAACAATAATCAAATCTAAACAATCGTGTACCAAATCACATTATCAAATATATTACGAGCATTGTTGATGGGGCATTTTTGATATTATACACGGTGGACCTCTGGACTTTTTTCGTTTTTAGAATTATTTTATACAGCGTAAATACTTTGCCGTTTGTTTATATTTTTTAAAAGACCTCTTAATGAAAAAGTTATTAATTAATTATATATTAAAGTGATTTTTATATTAAATTAAAATCTCATATATATCTTCTATTTCATGATTTGGGGAAAATAATTTTATACTACAATATTCAAATTAAAAATATTCAATTTCATATATATATATATATATATATATATATATATATATATATATATATATATTCTATTTAATTAACTATTTAATGAAATGCATGTGGAAATGCCTTTTTTTTCATCCTAAAGGTGTCTATTTCAAGAAAAAGAACAAGCACTTACATTTTAAATATATTAATAATAATAATGTCACATTAAAATAACAATAAACTTCATTATCCTATTATTTTAAAGAATTTATTTCATTCATTTAATTAACGATCAAACTTTAGAATTTATAGAATTTATAGCTTTATTCTTAATTACTCCTGTCATTTTATAAATTTGTAACTCTCACTTATCTACCACTGAATTTGTAACTCTCACTTATCTACCACTATAAAACGACTATTCTTGATTACAATTCTTCACCAACATCTAACACTTTATTCTTTCTTAATTCTTAACTTTTTTGTACGTTTTGTTTTTATTAGCCAATTTTAATGTTCAAGGCTTCTCTACGATCGATGATGATGTACTCAAGTTGCAAAAGATGAGCATAACATTATAGGTAATATATTTCAATTTTAACTTTGATAAATTTGAAAAAATTTTAAATTAAAGAACTAAATATGTCTTCTAACTACTTATAGGATGTTTTTTCTTTTCTTTAAAAAAATTTGTCTTTTTTATTTTAAATTAATTATGAAAAATGTTACTTTATTCAAGACTTTTGTGTTTTGCAGTAAATAAAATATATCATCTTTATTTAATCATTCAATCTCATTTCTCTAAATAATAAACTATTCCTTTTTAATGTTTTAAATTTAAATAAAAATTTTAAAAAATACAACTTAATATAATAAGTTACTGAACGTTTTATTTTGTGACATTACTTTATATATATATTTAATAGTTAATAATGACATTTCTTTTTAATTTATAATAACTTTAGTGATTTTATATTTAATTAAATTTAATAATAAAATTTAAAAGGTTTTCAAAATCCAAAAGTTTTAATAACTTATTTAAATATCTTCTATTCTTGCATCTTTTTCCTACAACAAATTTGTTTTCTCTTTTAATTTGTTTTTCTTCATCTATTAGTTTCTAAGTTGTTAGATTTAGAAAATTAACATTCTTGAACATATATTTTAAGCATGAAAGTAAAAATCTTGATATTTTATTTAAAAAATTCATGAATATTTGTTAAGTATTAAACAAAAAATAACAATAATTAAAAATATTATTTGTGCGACTTTTACTTTTCTTTTATAGAATAAACCGATTGAAATAGATTTTTAATGAATCTAATATAACAAGTTTTTTTTCTTAATTTTCATAGGAGAGATCTTAATTTTCCAAAGGAAACGATAATTTATTAGAGTTATTAATTTTGTACACCTCTCATCGTATCAACAAACAATTATAAGTAATTTTTGTGTATCTATCAACAATCAATTATATTAAACAATTTTATTCAAGTTATTTAAAATTTTTAAACACGTGGTTTAAATACTATATAATAAATTCTAATATCAAAATAATTAGTTAAATTAGTTACATCACCTATCTATATTTAAGAAACATGTAAACTTTGAAATAAGAATATGTCAAATATTAGTTAATCAATATCTTTTTAGTTTAGTCATCGTAAAAAAAGTTAAGTGTAGTTCTTAATTACTATATAAAAACTTTTAATTTAATTAGTTATATAAATATGTGTTTTAATATTTTTCAATTTTGACAATTTCTATTTTATTAAAAATGTTAAGACCGCCTTATGTAGATTTATTGTTCAAATATTTAGTACATTAGTAGAGGCTCGAGAAAATGTCATTCAAGATTAAAAAATAATAATAAATAAATAAATGTTCTACCATTTTTTTAAAAGATGGATCCTACTCATTGTCAATCATTGTATTGCATAAATTTAATTATCAACATCTCCAATTTTAATATTTCTTTGAGGACAAAATGTGCAATTGTATTGATACAAAAATACACATGCAAATGCACGTGGTAATACATTAGTACTACTAAAAAGTAGTTACATATGAGAAATATACTATAGAAAACTATATAATTACAAAATGAGTTACTTTTTGTAGTTTAAAAACTTACACCCTACGTCTTCAGTGTTTAAGGAAACAACCTATCTACTAACTCTATAACGGTATGAGTAAATTTCGTCTTGCACTTTATGTCCCCAGCTATCCACCAGATCTTTTCCTTGAAATGGGAGACATATTGGGTCAACACTAATAAGTTGTCCTCACCCATGCAGATCTAAGGATAATCATGTGTGAATAGGAGTTTATAATTAACTCAAGACTAAGATTAAGTTATCTAGGTCATCAATAAACGAAATAGTTAGTTTTATATAGTAAACAGTATTGTAACGTAAAAATGACTATTTCATAGTTCAAGCTTATGTAAAAACATTTTACATAAGATGTCTCATGTATCTACAGGAATGATTCAAAATCACATTTTTTATACTAATTACAAAGTAGATTGCGTCTATAGTATCACCATAATAAAAAATCCTACTATAAGACCGTTTAGGTGATATACTCAAATTGGATATTCAAATGACTATATTTGTAATCACTCTCTTTACATTTATTTGAATAAGGAGTATTGATTTAAAATTAATGAAAAGTAAAATGAAGGTTGGAAATTGATGGGAAGAAAATTAATTGAAAGGGCACGAGAACACAAATGTATAAGAGGTAGGGCCCCTCATGGTTCGGGTTAGGAGGCAAAAGTGGGCGGGCTTTTAATCACCACATCCCATCTTTTCCCACCTACCTTTTTAGTTTGAATTCTTTTTTTTAAAAAAACTAAAATAAAATAGTTTTAAATACCTTTAAATTTTAAATATCTATTCCATCACCAAACTTTTAAATTAGTCCCTCCAAGTTAAATTTTATATTTAAAAAGAATAGTTAGATACTAATAATAATTTTCCTAAGATATGTTTATAAAATTTATAGTAAAAGTATTAATTGTGTACTAAATAATTTTAAAAATAACAGTAATAAATCAGTCATAGATTTAAAATATATTAAATGAACAAGAAATTAGATTAAACATAATTGATGGATATGAACTTTAACAAAGAAAAGCATCTAACTCTCTATTATAAATAAAGATGTTGAAAAATAGGTAGAAATGATAGATTCAAATTCTTACCTATCGAAATATAATAGACAAAATGAACATTAATTTATTTACTTTTATGTCAATGTGTAAGATAGGAATTATAACCTCTCATTTCTGGATTGATAACACAAAATATATATAAATTAAATGAGGAGAATTAGGCTTTTCTTTCTTCCTTTGATTTATTATTTCTCTTTTTACATTTGGCTCAAACATTTAAAAAATTTATATATGAAAATAAAAGAGAATCATAAAAAATAACAAAATTTTAAATTCTATTAATTTATTTTACTTATTTTTTTTTTAAAAAAATAAACATACACGCATATTCATGTTCTCGAGGCATGATTATCGAATCTTCTCCACATCTATTTTTAAAAATAAAATTATGATTATAACCATTACAAACATTATAAAAATTCAAACCAAATTTGAAAATAAAAGAATAATATAATGACAATCCATGATCTGTCCATTGTTACATTACTTGTTCATTCTTCCTCGAAGCTTCGCGTTTCACGAGGCTTTCCTTCTGCTCTCTGCCGCAAACCTCATTTCTCCAATTCTCCATCCTCTCTGTTTCCGGTTGCACTCTTCAATTCCCATTCCTCCGATTTCAATCTCCACCCAATTTCACCACTTGGGTCTCTTTTTTATTTGGAGTTTTCTTCAGTAGGGTTCCACTCCAATGCCTATGGCTACCGTTCCCTTGAACAAAATTGAGCGAGCCCATCAGATGTACCGTGAAGGACTCTATGTCGAAGCTCTCAGATTCTACACTGAAGCCCTTTCCATGGCTAAGACCAAGTCCCAACGGATTGCTCTTCATAGTAACAGAGCTGCTTGCCATTTGAAACTTCATGATTTCAACAAGGTCTAACTAAATCTATATCTTTGATTTGGGGCTTTTTGTGTTGTTCTGTCACAATTCTTAATTCTGATTTCGATTTTTGATGCGTTTCTTGTTTAACCCTGAATTTGGGTTCCCGTTTGGTTAATTGTTGTAATTTGTCGAGATATGAATCGTGGTCATCGAATATTGAAGTTTGATTATTTTAATCTTATTGGTTGTGTTTTAGGCAGCAGAAGAATGTACATGGGTTCTTGAGCTTGATCACAAGCATACGGGTGCTTTGATGCTTCGTGCTCAGACTCTTGTCACACTTAAGGAATATCATTCTGCTTTGTTTGATGTTAACAGACTTATTGAGTTGAACCCGTCATCAGAAGTTTATCAGAATCTTCACACTCGACTCAAGACGCAATTGGTATGGACTTACTACTTTTTATTATTGTCTTACTGTTTGTTCTCTAATCAAGTTGATGAAGGGCTTAGTTGTTGGCATTATTGTTTGCTAATCATGCCTGTTTATTATTCGATAGTTTTATTTTTTATCTTGCTAATTGAATCAATTAGATGGCGAATGAGTTGTATTAGGATTGGCTTTATTTGTATTACTGCAAGATGCTGATGTGATTGCTTGGTTTGTTTGTTAATTTTCAACTCTGGTTCTGCGTGATTTTGTTTAATTATAAACTATTATGATTGCGGCCGTTGGTAAGAGATGTTTTTTCTGCTTAAGGAAAGTCACTTGCTCCAATACCTGAATCAGAAGCAGAGCTAGAAGAAGAGGAGGAAGAAGAAGAATACGTTGATGAGTTCAATGTATATGCAGCCAATGAGAAGTGCAACGAGGGAAAAGAATATGCTGTCACTCCGAGTTTTGCACAAGTACAGAAACCCGAGCATAACTGCAATTTGATTGAAAAGAAGATTATCAAGACCACTCAGGGTAACTGTGGATTATCTGAAGTAGAAAGGGTCAATCAGAAAGTTGAGGTGAAATTGACTACTAAAAGTGAAGTTGTTGCCCCTCGAGAACAGATTAAGAAGGGCATAACTACCCAAGGTCCCAATGGCTGGCAAACAATCCCAAAACCAAAAGGACACTCAGCTTTAGACTATGCACGTTGGGATAGAGTTGAGGATGATTCTAGTGAAGATGACGATGATGATGAAGAAGAAGATTCAGGACCTCAATTCCGTTTTCGTGTTAGAACAGTTGGTGTTAAACCTGTGAAATAAAGTGGAGAAGAATTATCCAATCAATTGCCTTGCTATCTTGGTAGAAAAAAGAAACAATGAGCAACTCCGAGCCTTAGTTGATTTTGGAAGTTCACATGTCTAAGATCAGCAAACTTTCAGACCTATGTAAAGTGTATTTGGTTACAAACAAAAGTATCATTGTGGATATGATCGACGAGCAAGCTTTGCACATAAAATTTTATACAGAGCTCCAGCTGATGCTGTTTAGTTTGAGTAATGTTTCGCCTGCTACACATCAATTTCGAGGTGGTTATCACTAATGAAGATCCTTTCTCTGGATTATGGATAATAGTTCTGGTATATGATGTTCAATACTTGTTACTGTTTTCTGTGAAAACGTGGTACATATTATTATATGCTGCTGTCAGCCATTGATTGATGGTAGATTCAGCACTGCAGAAGCTTCAAATTATTGTTTGACGATACCTGAATGAATTATCAATTCACTGCTTCTTCATATATAATGTATTTATGTTTTTTTACTTGTGTTCCTTTCTCTCTTTGTTGTGTTTTATGAATTTTTTTCCAAAAGGACCAAAATCATGAGGATTAGGCAACCAGCAAATGTGGAGGTAACTGTAAGTAGCCATTCTCTTTTCCCTGTAGCATGATTCTTCTTGATATCTTAGGAATAATCCCATTTGAACAAATGTTTATGTTTACTTTCTCTCTCATGTTGCAAATTCTGTAGCTGTTTCTTTAGCGTTTAGAAGTAATGCTGTTGATTATTCTTTGACACTAAGCAAACCAAGAAGCTGTTGGGGAAATGGATGGTGTAGGGAATAGGCTAAAGATTACTGCTACGCAAGCAAAAGAAATCACTTCTTCTTCTGGTGAAGAAGCAACTGATGAAATTAATGGTCATTATTGACATTAATATAACTCAGGGAAAAGAAAACAACTTTTTTGGACCTTAACTTTGGTTTTTAAAGAATTGTTATCCTATTTAGTATAGGCCAAAGGGATGAAGCGAGCCCCTCAATTTTATGCTCGATAAACATATACAAATTCTTGATAAATATATATAGACTATAACAAATTGAGACTTATTTTAATTTTTTAATTAGGACTAACAGTTTTGAAATTTAGGAATCAAACCATAAGGATATAAAACCATTTTCCAATAATTTATTAGGCTTGAAGTTCTTTATTTGTGTGGGTAGACATTAAAGTACAGTGGCTTTAAATATTAATTGTTATTTAAATTATAGTTTGCTTTATTGCTATCGAATTTACAATAAATACTTTTTCTCTAGTTTTTTTTCTCGAGGAATATTTGAATTTTTAATTTATTGGTCATGACACGTATCTTAACCATATTTAAATTGCAATTTTAAAATGTTTTAAAAGGTAAATATAAACTTATATCTCATAACTTTTGGGGTGTATTAATTTAAACTCGAAACTAATCGTTGTATCCATTTAAATTTTGAAGTTTGTGAGTCAATATCATTTAAACCTCAAGTTAATAATTGTATCAATTCAAAACTTCTATGAGTGAATCAATTTAAACCACGAACTTCTGTAAATATATCAATTTATCCTTTGAGCCTTCATAAATCTATTTAAATAAAATACAATGTTGTCGACATTTATGTCTTAAGACTCGTAGTTTGTAACTTTAAAATTATTTTTTATTCAATAAAGTTGTTATCGAGAAATTATTAATGAAATTGAATACTATAATTTTGAATCCAATAAATTAAAGTTTTTGAGGCTATCTTAAGTAAACTTGAACTTTATGTCTACAAAAACATGAATCAAGTTCGAGCATATAGCTTAAATAGTCTATAGTATATGAATAAGGTTGGGTGTCTTATTCTGAGGACATTATGGAAGCAATCCACTTGTAGTTAGTACAGACGATGTGATATTGAATCGTTCATGTAAAGACATTAAAGTGGGAGCAACCTATGTAAAGAGTTTACTTAAGGTTGAACCATGAAATAGTCACTTCTACGTTATAACATTGTTTAATAATTGAAACTAACTATTTCGATTATTGATGATTTTGACAACTTAACCATAATCTTGAGTTAACTATGAATTTCTATTTACATAAGATTATCCTTGGATCTGTATAGATGAAAGCAACTCATCAGCACTGGCCCAACGAGCCTTTCATTTCAAGGGTGAGTAGGGTAGATAGCTGAGGACATGAAGTGCAAGATGAAATTTACTCATGCCCATTATAGGATTAGTAGATAAGTGGTTACCTTAGGATTGAATCCAAACAAGGGGTCCTACCCTTTCATTGTCCCTAGAGGGATTTAGTTTATAGGTTGAACTTTAAACCAATTGTTCAATAGTGAATCAGTGGGAATTCAGGAGCAAGATGTAATTTAAGAGGTAAAATGGTACTTTGACTCGGTCGAGATTACAAACAACCTCTGAAATATTAACTTACTAATTATGGTTGTATCATATGGACACAAATATATTTACAGTTAGGAGAGTGCAACTATATGATGGAAAAACGAAACATGCGCAGCGGAGGTACGAATTGAAAATTACTCTAGATGCATCTAAACTAATTTAGAAGTTAACATACTTAAAGAGCCCTAATTAAAACAAATTGGGGTTAAGGAAAATACTTACCTTTGAAGTTTTTCTCGACTTCTCAAAACCTCCTCATGATCACGAATCGGGACCACCACTAGTGTTGACCCACTATTCTCAGGACTTAGTATCGAGTTATGGAACCCGCTAAGTGAAGAAAAATATTAGAGAGGGATAGAAAATGAGGAAGGAACCAAAAATTTGGTTATGAGAGAGAGGTGAGAAAAATTTGAATAATTTTTCAAAATTGTCAAAAGTCTCAAAAGAATTTTCAAAAACATATTTTTATATAAAATTTACATGTAAAATGCATGAAAATCTTTTTCAAAAAATCAACACCTCATTTTCGATTTCATTTTAATGGGCTATATGTTTACATCTTATGTAAACACTTGTCTCACTAAGTGTTAGTGGGATTATTCAACAAAATGTTTGATTTTTCCACCAACTTTTAGTCCAAGGGCAATATGGTCATTCGATCAACTAAGTCAAAGTCAAAAGTCACTATTTTGACGTTTTACCATTTTGTCCATCTTGACTAATTCCGACCTCCCGAGCATGAATCCGTATTCATTTTTCTGAAATTCAAAACATATTTTAATATAAAGCCGGTCAAAGTTTGACTTTGAAAAGTCAAAAGTCAACATATTGACTTTTTACAACTTTGACCATTTCCACCAATAATTTTGAGCTTTTGAATATGAATCTGTATTCATATTTTTATTATTTAAATCAAATTTAAGCAAAAAGCTCTATAACCGACGATTATATCACATATATTAGTCGATTTTTCTCTCTTCACCTAATTCGAACAATTTGAGTTATTCCAACATATTGTTCTAAGTTAATTCCATATGAGCTAGCAAGGGAGTCTAATGGACCTATAGATCATGGGCTCTAATGATTCGAAATTAACTGGCTAAACCCTTTTAAACCGAGCTAATCAACATTCGTTAACTAACTGGTCATTCCACTAACGTCTCGTGGTTGCACTCCCCTCACTATAGATATATTTGTGTCCATCTAATATTAACTATGATCAGTAAGTTAATCCTTCACAGGTTGTTCGTAACCTCGACTGGGTCAAAATATCGTTTTATCCCCGAGACTACATCTTGTTCCTTAAGTCCCACTAATCCACTATTGAACATTTGGTTTAAGGTCCAACCTATAAATTGAATCCCTCTCGAGCCAACACTACTACAAATTTGGGTTTCAACGACGCAAAATATGTGTCATAAAGAGTTTCAACGACAAAATTTTCGAGTCATTGAAGCCACTGTCAAGAAAGGCTCTTTAACGACACTTTGAAAAATGTGTTGTTAAATATGATTAGATGACATCAAATAATGTGTCATTAAAAATTTTGCATTTGTTATTTTTAACGACACATTTTACTTCCACGCCACCCTTTTTTTTATTTTTAACGACACAATATTTTGATTACCAGTGTTGTTAAAACCCAAATTTGTAGTAGTGCAATGAGAGGGCAGGATCCCTAAAACGGGTAGAAGTGAATTTCGTCTCGCACACTATGTCCCTAGCCATACATCCGATCTTACCCTTGAAATGGGAGGCTTATTGGGTCAGCGCCATTGAGCTGCCCTCATCTATGCGTATCTAAGGATAAGACTGTTTGAACAAAAGTTCATAGTTAAATCAGGATTAAGATTAAGTTACCTAGGTCACCATAATCGAAATAGTCATTTATATAGTCAACGGTGTTATAACTTAAAAGTGACTATTTCATGGTTCTAGTCTTATGCAAACTCTTTACATAGGATGCCCCTCCCACGTTTCTACATGAACGATTCATGATCCATCGTTTGTACTAACTATAGAACGGAACGTATCCATAGTATTTTCGAAAATAAGGTGCCCAACCTTATTCATACATTATAGACCGTTTGGGCTATATACTCGAACTTGATCCATGTTTATGTCTCTACATAAAGCTCAAGTCTATACTAGATAGTCTTAAAACTATAGTTTATTGGATTCAAGATTATAGTATTCTATTTTCATTAATTAGTTTTCAATAACCACTTTATTGAATAGAATATAATTTTAACTAGAAATTATGAGTTTTAGGATATAAATTCCAACATTATGAGACTTTAGTGGAATGACCTGTAAGTTAGCGATTGTTGATTAGCTCGATTTAAAAGAGTTTAGCCAATTAATCTTAGATCGTTGGAACCCATGATTTGTAGGTCTATTAGTTTTTTCTACTGCTCATATCGAATCAACTTATGACAGTATATTGGATTAATTCGAACTGTTCGAATTAGGTAAAGAGAGAGAGAAACAGACAAATATATGTGATATAGCAATCGGTTTATAGTTTAGAGATAGTATTTATGTTTAAATGTGACTTAAACATCAAGAATATGAATAAAAATTTATATTTAGAAGCTCGAAAATGATTGAAAAGGTCAAAGTCATAAGAACGTCAAAGGGTTGACTTTTGACATTGGAAAGTCAAACTTTGACTGATAATATATTCAAACGTAATTTGAATTTCGAGAAAATGAATGTGGATTCATGCTCAGAAGGTTGAAATTAGTCAAGACAGACAAAATGGTAACAAGTCAAAATGTTGACTTTTTTGTCAAAGGGAATTTGACTAATTTTAAGAAAAGACCATGTTGCCCTTAATGGAAAAATCCAACAAATTTGTTGGATAATCATTTTAGGAAAAGACCATGTTGCCCTTTTATATTGTGTTTTTCAAGTGGGCTGGATTTATCCACTCACTATTGGTTTGTAAAAATCAATTTTCTTCACCAAAATATCTCTCAACCCCAAGCCCAATTTCTCAATTTCCATCTCTTTCTCTCTCTCGGTTCCTTCGTCCATTAGGTCCCATAAATCAGTTTTAAGTCTAAAGAATAGTAGGTCAACTCTAGTGGTGATCTAGTTCTTGTTCGGATGGAATGTCGAGTAATTACAAAGCTACGAAGGTGAGATTTCATTTAAACCTAATTTATTTATTTAGGTTTTTACATGTTAATCTTAGCAATGAGAGTAAAATTTTGATTCGGCTTCCGCTACATATGCCTAAAATCAATCAAATATATCGTTTAAATTAATACAATTATGAAAATTCAAGGTTTAAATTTATACCCTTGTAAAAGTTCAATATTGAAATTGATACATTTATTAGTTTGACATTTAAATCGATAAAATCTCTACCGTTCAAGGTTTAAATCAATATAATTATTAGTTTAAGGTTTAAATTGATACAACCGCAAAAGTTATGTGGTATAAGTTGATATAATAACCATATTTTAAATTAGCTAGTTTAATTTCATATAACCAACCTGGTAAGTGACTGTGGTTATTTATTATTATTGTTATTAACGCCATAATATTTATGTGATTTTATGTTTTGAGAGAAGTTAGCAATATTAAGGTTAAAATAAAGACATGTTTTGCAAGTGATTTTGAAATTGTTAAAAGTATTATTGACATTTTCAAAACCACTCCAAAAATAATTTTAATTATTCACATAATCAATTTTTATGGTATAAAAGTTTTGTGTTTAAAAGTGTAAATTAAATATTGAAATTGTAATGAATGATCAAGGACGTGTTTGGGAATAATTAAAGATGTGTTTGGATTTATGAGTGATTAAAGGTGTGTGTATAGTGATTTTGAATAACCCAAAAGTGATTCTAAATGGAACGTGACCTTTTGCTTGCTTCAACGTCCTATGAATTTACCAATTCAACCTATTTATGTTATACACTTGCTACTCGATGCTCCATGCTCCAACCTCTATTTTGTACACTTCATGGTCAATTCAAAAGCTTACTTGATGCTTGATGGTCAATGCTAAATGCTTTGATGCTTTATTCTCCATGTTCAATGATTGATGAAAAAACACAAAAATGAATGAAAGAAAAAGTAGAAACACTAAAAAATGTAGGGAAAAACACAAAAGAAAAATGTAAAAAAACAAAAGAAGAAATGAAAAAAAAAAAGAATTGGAGAAAAAGAAAATGAAACTCATAAAAAAGAAAGAACAAGAAAAGGAAAAAAAATACAAAATGAATAGAAGAATAAAGCATTTGGGATTAAAGTGATAATTTCACGTACTTATATCATGAGAGCCACTATTCATTAATTTGAAAGAGGTACTCATTTTCCATTTGAACTTCTTATTTTAAGTCATCTATGTCATTTTCTTCTTACACGAAAGCGTATTGTGACAAAAATAAAATAGAAGTACGAACTAGAATTTGGGAGGTGGATGGAAGTTATCAAATATGTATACCAAATAGAGGATTCGAATGGACGCGTATTTGTGTTTTTTTCAACTGAAATTGATCATTTGTTGGATCATATCGTATAATCGGGTTAGAGAATGTGGTCATTTGTTACAACTTATAATATAGTTTGTGTCCACTCTGTAATATGACCATTAATATAAGGTAACTATATTATAATTACATTTCGTGATATTCCACTTACAATATGAATCCAAATTTATTTCTTTCTTCCAATATAATTTTGTTCTTTCTTCCAATATAATTTTGTTGAACTTAACTGGAAATGTCACCTAGATAAATTTGAATTGAATGACCCAAAAGTTAAACCATATTCTCTAAAACAATCAAACAAATACATATGTACTTACAAAATGGGATTGGATACATAAATGAAATTTAAGCAAAAAATAATAAAATATATAAATTAATGATAAAATATTGCGTATAATACACAAATTAGTAAAAAACTAAAAGACTTATGTACAACCACCACTTTGGGCTATTCTTTCCTAATTTTTTAAATTAAAAGCTATCAGTAACTATCAAAGATAGCAGTTATTGATTGTTATCATAGATAGTTGTTATCACTGACAATTTTCTAACTACAACTATTATAAATGTTTTATCCAAGTTTTCTAAAATTGATGGCTATCGCTGATAGCAATTGATAGCTTATATAAGTTGCTATCACTAATAGATGTTACCAATAGTAGCTTTTATTAATGATAGTGCCAAAGATTTTACCAATTAACTGGCTGCCATTTGCAATTGTTGCAAACATTGTAGTTTATTTGCTATATGTACTATTTACTATAATTTTCCTTCACCCATATGTGAATAATAATTTTTTTGTTTAAAAATGTTCGTAGATGTGGTAGTTCTTGAAATTTAGTTTAAGCGATTTAATCCCTCTAATTTTGTATCAATTTAGTCCATATATATTATAAAATATTAATTTAGCATCTTACGACTTGTAAAGATTTAGCCCCCTAAAAGAGAAGGGTCCAAGTTGAATTGAATTTCTTGATATTTAGATTGACAAAATAAGAAACAACCAAGTTTATTCATAGAAGAAAAGAAAACCTAAATTGGTATATAATTAAAATTGCAGATTTTTGTAACAAATTTGAAAGTATAGGGTTTAAATTATCCACAAATTCAAAAAGTACAATAACTAAGGCCATTTTCATTTTTATTTTTGACAATTAAGTATAGATAGACACCAATTTCACCTCTAGATTTGTGGTTTTTTATCTACTTTCCAATGAAAATGATAAATTAAAAAACTGAGTCCAGTGACCGAACTGAAGGCAGTCAGTTGGGTTCGATTTGGAAAAATGAAACTATTCTAAAGAATAAAACCAAGACTTTTTCTCTTTGACAGTCGAGATCGATTCAAATTTTTACTAAATTGACCATCGTTGATTCGGTGATGGTTTAATCGAAAAACCAACTCCTACCGATCGCTACATAACCCTACGTTCTACTAATGTTTTAAAAAATTAAATCAAGTTCTTAAAACTAAACATATCATTTTTAAAATTGTTTAAGAATCCAACTCTTTACTTAAACAAGGTAAAAATAATAACAAACGATATCAAGTAGAAATAAAACTCGTTTAAAAGAAAGCCTTAAATTATTGACAATTATTAAACTACTATTAATTTTGAAAAAAACATTAATAACCAAAATTCATCGACTAAATAATAATTTTACAAAGGTTAAAAGTAATTAAAGCGCTTTAACCTAACTAAAAATTATAAAAACTTTTGGAGAAGGTTTGAGAAGTAGCACATTTTTTGTTTACATTTCAAAAGTAGAACACTTAAAAAAAACTTATAAATTTGTTTTTCTCGATCATTCCTAACCAACCTCAAGACTAAGATTCTTCTCAAATTCTAAAAAAATCATTTCAACATAATTTCTCGGTTCATCTCGATCGAGATTAGCATCGATATTGTCGGTTTTGTTTTAAATTTCAAAATAAAGGATATTCTCAAATAACCAAAATACCCTTGGAATCCTGAACGTTACATATTTGTAAACCCTAAACCATGTGATCATTCTGTTCGAGACGAAATGTGTTTGCTCCCAAAAGTGAAGAGATTTGTTTGATTTTTGCTCGTTGAAATTTCAAGAAGTCACCTCCAAGCTTAAATCTGTGAAAGTGATTTACTTTGAACGATGTCATAGTTTAGGGATGGATTTTAGGTTTTGTTATAGGGCTTTCTGTGAAATTTGAGGCGAATGGAAAAATATAAAGTTGGTTTTCTGTTGTAGTTGGATGTAGAAGTCAATTTTAACTTAATGCAGGTGGTTTCCTTTGATAAATCTCGATACTTTAATCAATTTAGGCTCGTATAGATGAATAATCTCGATCGAGATTGATGAAATTGTCCCAAGATTTGTTGAATGAGTCTCACGATTTGTTATGTTTCACATGCATTATCTCGAGGACGATTTCGCCCGAGATTGGTCCGAGATACATCACATAGTGCATATAAAATCCTTATCTGTGACATTCTGGTGCATTGTTGCCCGACTTCAATAGCTTAATTCATGTTATTCTCAATTGAGATAGTCTCGAGTTTTATGACAGATTACTGATTTTGCTTTGTTATGTGTGTTTTCTATTTTGCAGATACCTCTTGTCACCAAAATCAATACTACAAACTTCTTCCTAGCTAATTTGACATATTGTCCGCACTTAGCAAAGACCATCTCAAACATAAAAAATAAGTTAACACCTAGGCAGATATATATGTTTAGGAAAACCATGTTTGGTCATTTCTTGGACATTAGGTTGATGTTTAATGGACCTCTGTGTCATTAAATCTTGTTGAGATAACTCGAGGATGAACGAAACAACCTAATTAGTTTTAAATTACTCGGTCAGAAGGTCTTCTTTAGACGAGAGGATTTTGATATTATCACAAGGTTGAGGTTTGAGACGAGATGTGTCGTTCAGTTTAAACAGGAGAAAGCCCTTAGATTGAGACAGTTATACTTGGACAATAGAACAAATATGAATGAATTTGAGTTGAACCAAGAGTACCCAACCCTAAATTTTGAGAGTGAGAAGGATGCAACGAAGATGTCCCTATTTTATTTCATCGAGCTAACGATGATGGAGAGAGAGAGGAGGCAACACATGGACTAGATCATGTTAGGCCTCATAGATGATTTGAAGGGCATCGTAAGCTACAACTAGAGTGAGTTGATATGGGTTAAGACCCTGGGTAGCTTGAAAGGGGCACTGAATGGAAAAATTGCCTTGCATAAGAAGAAGCCTAAAAACAATAAGTCCCCAGAGTCTTATAGCCTATATGTCCATTCGTCTTTTAGGTTAGTAATTTTATGCTTTTTTTTCCAGTAGTCAATAGTTTTGTGCCTATTGTTCTTTTGTTAACATTATTGTCCCATTTTTAGGTTTGAGCGTATGAGATGGTGTTGTCCATGAATAGATAAAACCTGTTTGCAACAAAAGTAATTAAATAGAACCATTAACTCAAATTCAATTGGGATTTAGAAAAACCAGTACAATGGAAAAATTACAGAAATTAAATTATTGTAACCTAAAAGCTAAGCATACTTTAAAAAAATAGAAATAAAGAGAAAAAAATACTTATACTACTACAAAAACAAACTCTCTTGATGTTTTTTAACTGTCAAGAATTACATACATTGAAGTCTCTATATCTACTCAAAACAGCAAGAATGAGGCACCACCACTTGAAAACCTCCCTAATCTCTGAGCAATTTGAGAATTTGGTTTGTGGGAACCAAAGTGATTTTTGGGAAGAATATAGAGTTTTTTCTTTTTCTTTCTTAAAAATTATACAGAGAACTTAGAAAAATTGTTTTTATATCTCTATTTGCCTACTTCCAAGAAGAGGAAGTTAGGACGAGAGATTAGGATACGTGGGAAAGCATGCCATGTTCCCTAGATAACTACGACGTAAAGGAGTTATTTATTTAATTTAATAATTAATTAATTAATTAAAATAATAATTAATTAAATCATATTTAAATGAATATCTCTCGCATAACCTATAGTTTTAATTTAATTAAATTTAGTTTAATTAAATAGATTTAAATTAAAATTTTAATTAATTCTCAAATTAATTAATTGCTAAATTAAATATCTTATATTTAATTTAATCCAAATATGAATATATTCATATATAAATTTCTCTCATAAACTATAGTTTAATGTATATCATATGCACATTAAAAATTAATTTATAGTTTTAATATGAATCTAATTCACATTAAATTAATATTTGAAATCATTCAAATATTTTATTCTCTTATATATTAATTTTGAATCATATCTAAAAATTAAATTTATATTATAAAGTTTAATTAAAACAAAAACTTTATATTATCATGTATCGCAATACATTATATTAATTCCCAAAACAAATTTGAACATTTCAAATTACAATTAATATATATTAACCTCATTACCCTTTACGAGCTAGGGAAGGAAACCTAATGGACCTACAGATCATAAGCTACAACGATATGAAATTAATTGGTTGAACTCATTAACCATATTAATCAATATTTGTTAAGTGTGTGTACACTCTACTAAAGACTCACAGTTGAACTTTTCTCACTATATATATTTTTGTGTCCACAGATATATACCAATAACAATAAGTTAGTCCCTCAAAGTGTTTGTAACGCCAGCTAGGTCAAATTACTATTTTATCGATAGGTTACTTCTAGTCCTTAAATACCAGTGCTCCTTTAACGAACAACCTGTTTATGGTCCGACCAATAAACAAAAACCCCTCTTTGGCCATAGAGAGGGTAGGACTCTTTGTTCAACTTTCAAAGACACCATTTAAGAAAACACTCATCTACTTACTTTAAAGTCGGGAAGGAATGAATTCCATCTTGTGTGATTATGTTTTCAGCTCTTCACTTGGTATTGTCCCCAAAATGATAAGCATATTAAGTCGACAAATTGGCGAATCTCACCATTACAAATCAAATAACAATCTCTCATGAACTGGAATTCATAATATACTCAGAATTAAGACTAAGTTACCTAGGTCATCCTAATGAAATAGAAACCAAATTAACTAGTTAATAAAGTTACATCTAGTGGTTACTATTTCATAATCTGATCTTATGCAAACTCATTGCATAGGATACCCTCACCTGTATGTCATCTACACAAATGCGCATTTGTTTCAAATACAAAGTGAGTCGTATCCATAGTATTACTAGAATAAGGTACCCAGTCTTATCCCTATATAATAAACACTTTAAGTTGTATCTTGAATTATATGTCTCTAAACCCTAAATCTTGAACTATATGTAGAGACATATAGGGATCAACCCTATCCCTATCTGTCTTAAGTTGTATATACTAATCCATGTATGTCTCTACATATAGTTCAAGACTCATCAAATAACTTTGAATGTTAGTTTATTATATTTAAGTTATTAAGACAACATTAGTAATAAATAATATTTTATTAAAATTACAAAAATAACACTTTATTAATGACAATCAATAGATTACATTGACTTCTACGAGTTTGAGGACATAAAACCCAATAGTTCATAAGTGGACAGGTAGTTAATAGGCATCGCATGATGCGATACCACACATCATGCGATAGAGTTTCACTTACTCACCTGGGTTGAAAGTGATTGAGTCATTGGTTTTCAAGTCGCAACTGGTACGTTTTGGTTTCTTTGGTTATTTCACCTTTGCATTAGGGTTAAGGTTTAATAACTAATATATTGTTGGTTGATGTTCCAAATTCAGGCTATATACAAGTGATTGAGCCAACAGAAGAGGAGTGTACATATCTGGATTGGAGTCTTGATATTCCTTTTACAAAACGCCCATTGCATAGGTTGCTCATCTTCGAGATGATGATGCTCTCCCTACTCATCCTTATGCTCAACATCAACTTCCACTCCTTGCCCATCCTCGTGAGTCGTGAGGATAACCCTGATGCCTATACTCTTGACATTAGTAACCCTTCAACATACATGGAGCCCATGTCGGAAGCCATTGCGGACCGCATGGACTCCAGACTGGACAACACTGAGTTCAAGTTGGACCACATGGATTCTAGATTAGACTACATGGAGTCATCCTTTACAACTGAGTTATCAGCCATAAAAGAGTTGCTCATGGTCTTAGTCAAGGTATGTTATGTTTGCATTCTTTTTGTTTTCATTTAAATTAAGCAGTACATGAATGTTTAATTAATTGGTTCATGATCGTTTAGGCTTGACATATTTTTTATTTTTTTCAGAGTGTGTCTTAGAATCTTCATGCAACATCAAGAGACACCAATGATGGGAACAATCGTAAGAAAGAAGGTGATAAGGATGGACATGTACACGAGGACCACAACATTGATGTGGATGAGATCCATCAAGTTGGCAAAGATTAGTTGAATCAGTGGTAGATCCATGGTAGATTCGATTGAAGATATCGTGGCCCAATCAATAGTCCACATGGTGGATAATCTGGTTGAAGACGTTGTGCTAGGCTTCCAATCCTACCATATGAGGAACAACAATCTGAAGGACTTCCTTTTAACATACAAACGCTTACTAAAGAAATCCGATCGAACCATTACTAGATAAGGACGAGGTATGTACAACATGCAGAACTTAAGGTATAGGGTTTAGGATCACTTAAGGTCATTTACTAAATCTTAATGGATTGCAGGACAAGGACGCACCTCTACCACAACGTAAGAGAAAGAAGCCTATATGAAGGAAAGAAATAAAAAGAATCGACTAATGAACCCTCGCCTATAGTTCATGTTTTAGAAGTCAAAGAGAGGCCGTGGGTATCAAGATACGATCCCCTTTGGCTAGTGGAGGTGTAATTGTCTTGGAGGAGAAATTCGAAGATCAAAACCGTAGAGCGAACTGTTGTTTACACATTCTGGAAAAAGGATTTCTTCCAGACATTAGAGAAAAACACTTGGGTGTTAAGAGATGTAAGTTTACAGTTACATGTTATTTATTTAATATGCTATGCCGCTAATAATTTACTTTTTTATAGACCATGGATTTATTGATGATGCATGTGCGGAAGAAGATGCTTTCAAGGATGGATTTGTGCATCTACCAGTTTTTGGTATTAGACGAATCATTTATGGTTACCTCTCTCTACTTAAAAAGGCTTTATCGAAATTAGATTGATGAATGCTTTAGTATTTCTAATTTTTCTTTTCCGTGTTCTATAAGGATTCAATTCAGGCGAGTGAAATGGTTCCTACATGTTTGGATGACAATAGGGGTGTTAATTCAATATGGTAACAAGGACGTATGGATGAACCAAACTTCCTATGTCCAACTGTGGACCGATCCAAAACTAAGATCTTCTTTGACTACGCCATTGGTATCATTAAGGATCGCAGATCATGGTTAGAAGTTAATTTCTAAAACAACATTGGTTGATAGTTGCGGTTGACATAAAGCATTGCAAGATACATGTCTTCAACTCTATGCTCAACTATAACGACCAAATGATTGTTGACGAAGTTCTCCGAACGATCACACGTGTCATTCTCTCACTCATGATAGTTGTCATACTTGACACTTCAACCACACGATTCAACTACCGCCCATGGCCAGTAAATAGGAGCGAAGAAGTGCTATAGTATGGAAGTTGTTGGATTATGCTATTTTTTGTGCTAATTAAGACCGAAAACCCTAAGATGCTATAGTGAAGTGGAAAAAGAAAATGAATTGTAATGTGTCATTTAGGACTCGAAGACCTATGACTCAATCACGTTCAACCCAGGTGGGTGCATGCAACTCCATTGCATGATGCATGGTATATATATATATGCATATGTGCTAACTTATTATTATTATTTTTAATGTTTGAGACAGTCTTCATTAAGTGCAAACAACACGTCACATTTACAAGGAAGAAGTTGGAATTGCGGATTTTGATGACAAAAGGCGTTTGCAAAATATAAACACACACATAACAAAGTAAAATCACTAATTTGTCCTAAAACTCAAGGCTATCTTAGCTGAGAATAACATGAATTAAGATATTGAACTTGGACAACAATGCACCGGGATGCCACGAGATAAGGATTTTATATACATTTTGTGATATATCTCGCACCAATTTTGGACGAAATTGTCTCCGAGATCACCCTACAAAATGCATGTGAAACGCAATAAAATCTCAGACTCATTCAACAAATATTAGGGCAATTTCATCAATCCCGACAGAGATTCTTCATCTACACGAACCTAGATTGAAGAAATTGCTGAGATTCATCAAAAGAAACCACATGCATTTAATTAAAATCTACTTCTACATCCAACTACAACAAAAAACCAACTATAAAATTTTCCATCCGCCTCAGATTTCACGGAAAACACTATCACATAATCTAAAATCCAACCCTAAACTATGGAATCGTTTAAAGTAAATCACCTTCATAGATTTAAGTTTGAGGATGACTTCTTGAAATTTAAGCGAGTAAAAAATTAGACAAATCTCTTCAATTTTGGGAGCAAACATGTTTCGTCTATCAATTGGAACAAGGACATAATTTAGGGTTTACGAATATGTAACGTTCGGGCTTCTAAGTGTATTTTGGTCATTGGAGAATACCCTTTATTTTGAAATTTAAAAACAAAACCCAAAAATCTCGTTGTTGATCTCTACCTAGATGGACTGAAAAATTATGTTGAAATGATTTTTTAAATTTTGAGAAGATTTTGGGGGATGAGGTTGACCGAAATTGATCGAGAAAAATAAATTTATAAATTTTTATAAAAGTACGCTACTTTTCATACGTAAAATAAAACATGTACTACTTTGGCCAATTATCCATAGTTTTGGTATCAATTTCAAAATGAATAGAAATCAAATAGTATAGTTAATTTATTATCGTCATCACCATTAGTTAACTATTATTATTATTATCTTGAGGGTTCTTCCCATCGTACGAAAGGAAAAAACAGCGTAAAAATGGAGATCCCCGGACTCAAAGTACCAACAAAGTTCTTCAGCTTAGCTCACTCTTCACTCCTTTTCATTCTTTCTTCCTCATAAACCCTAACCCTCCATCCCCAAATTTCTTCTCTTTTTCTTCTGGGCATTTTCATTAGCCCTCATTTTTCCTACCCATAATTTATCTCCTTCCACTTCACCAATTGCTCGACTCTTCTCAATTTTCCCACAGTTCTTTTCTCCTCTCCTCCCACTTTGTAAAGGGGTTCTTAATCGCTGTAGGTTTGATTACTTGGCTATCAATCTTGTATATAAACGAGCCGTTCTTTTGTTTGTGCAATCTTTGTTTGTTTGAATCTGATTCTTTTAGTTTGGGGAATACTCGTTATCTTTTGTTACGATTTTCTTGCTTGGAATTTTGGGCTTTCTTTTGAATGTTTTGCCCGGAAGTCAATGGAAGATTTGCTCGAACTTAGGGAATGGGGGTAATTTGATGTTTTCTTTGGCCACGGGTGTTGGAGTTGGACATTTTTCCTTTTATTTGTTTTTGTTCGTGGAGCTTGGAGTTGAGGCGTTGGGTATTTGCTGAGCACTGGTGTTATCATCTTAATTAGTTTACACGGGCATATTGATATACCACTGTTCTTAAATTTTTTATGAGAGAAATTGTTTTGTGATTTGTCAGTGTCATGTTATTGCTAATTCACAAGCATGTTATTGTCATTGTTTATTTGAGTTTTGAATCTGTCTTGTGGATTTGTGATTGCAATTTGTAAATTACTGGGTTTGTTTTATTGTATCTATCTTTCTGTTTTCCTGAATAAGCTGTCGTTGTGTGTGATTCTTGGGTAACAGGATATGCATATGGAGAATTTATCTTCTAGTGATCCATCACATTCGGCAATGTATGAAAATAGTGATTCGAAGCACTCACAGGATGGGTTGGAGGATGGCTCTCGATGGTATTTTTCTAGGAAGGAATTAGAGGAATTTTCACCTTCTAAACAAGATGGGATTGACTTGAAAAAGGAGACATATTTACGCAAGTCGTACTGTACATTTCTTCAAGATTTGGGAATGAGACTTAAAGTGTGAGTACTTTTTCAATCTTTGAACGTGATATTGCCCTAAGGCTTATGCCTTCCATTCTGTTTTCCTCAGTGCAAGGCATTCAGTTTTTTTGCTTCCTTGTCTTCTGTTCCCTCAGTTTCGGTTTCTTTAGAATCATCTCATGAAACATATTCCATTCACTCCTTGATTTGATTTATTTCCAAGTGTTGTTAAAGAGTGACATTAAATACGCTCTAGATTTTTTTCTATTGTCTGACTTAGATGTATTAGAAAATGTAAATGCATTTATTTTATTATATCGACAAAGAACTTTATTAAACTGTTTTAAGTGGCTTCCTGTCTTCATTTGTGCCTCCTTTTCTCTTCTTTCTCTCTCCATCTTCCCCATGAATGCTTGGCTCTTTTGAACATATTTCTTCCATTTAGTTTTGGGATCACAAAGGGTGCTTTTTTGTGGAGGATGATTGGCTTATTTCTGGCTTCAATTGTGTGCACTTATGGGAATTTGAAGCGGGTGCAATGTGCAATACTTGTCCTCTATATATATTGTCAAACTTTTATGTGGATTAATAAAAGAAAATAAAATCTTCAAGGACACAAGTTAAAGAACATTGAAAGAATAAAAAGAAACGAGCTAGGAGGAAAATAAGATTCTCCAATTTGTGCAATTGACCTTATGAGAATACTGAACATGAAGCTTCAATGTCGACTTGATCAAACCGTTCTTGCCATAGCAAATGCTTTTCTTCAAAGATCTTTATGTTTCTTTCAGAAAAATTTCCGAAGTGATAGTCTTGGCAGTGCTAACCCAGGCTGTTCCTTTGGGGACATCCAATAGTTAATACAAGTTATTTTTCTTTCTAAAAGAGAGATTAAGAATTTGCAGTTTACTTTTCTTTGTCTCTAGCTATCCTCAGTGATTATTCTGTTATCTCAAACTACTATTCGTGCCTTTGTGGGTTTTGTTTTTATTATGCAGTCCCCAGGTAACCATTGCTACAGCAATAATTTTTTGCCATAGGTTCTTTCTTCGGCAATCTCATGCAAAGAATGACCGAAGGGTAAGTTCATCCTCCAGTTTTTTTTGAGAAATATTTATTTTGTGTACATAAGAATAAGAGAATTGTTTTCTCAAGCTGGACAAATTATATTCGGTTGTTGATCTGGTTTGCTGGCATTTTCTTTGTTGAAAATTTTCAGATGCTTTTGAATAAAAAGTCTTTTTAAAGCTGGCTTTTTTTATGTATTCGATCTTGATGTTTTTCCATTGAAGATTAAGGAGCTTCAGTGACCTATAGATTACAAGTTTAAATTTTATAGCAGTGGCTTTTGTTCTGTTTCTTTTCACATTGTGATGTGTTGAATGGCTTTCCTTTGAGAACTTGAGATACCCTTTTCATGTTTGGGTGACGAGTTTTATGAAAAATGCCCTTGTTGAATGTTTGATGTCCATGGACCACGGGAATCCCAAATCCATTCTAGGTGGAATTTCAAAGATATATGATAGGGCACTGGTCTTACATCATTAATGTTCGTAGAGGAAGAAAGGGTAAGGAAGTGGTTGCTAGTGAGTTGGGTGAATCATCCAATCGGTAGGATGATCATCTTGGGTAATTTCTGGTGGTTAGAAGTTGGTTATGAAAGGAGTTATTTTACAGTTATTAAGTTATGTGTTTAAATAAAAATTTATTATGTAAGGATGGGGTGGGTAGTCTTTCAGTTACAAGTGTCTGGGGTTCTCTCATGTGGGAGGAAAATTCGATGTAATAGTTAGATAATCTATAATAAAGGAAGTTTATTTCAGTACCTATCAATATATAAATAGTGCAATCTCTAATATTGTTGTATTCAAAATTTGTGCCCTGACTATTTACTGACATATAATAAGTGAGAATACATAACCCTTTTTCTCTTTTTTCTAAACCAAAATTTATTTGTCCCCATAAATAAAAGCCACAATATTTTACTTCCAAGCTTCCATTCAAAATCATCCATTTTTTAAATAATTAAACTCTTGGCTTGTCTTGGTTGTAAGAAGTCATTTTGGATCTTCTGTCTCCCAACAAGGGCCACTTTGGCAATATTTTTGAGCATTGATAGGTTATGGGAAGAGGTTTAGGGTTTGACATATGTTAATGAACTTGTAAACTCATGTGGAGGTGCTCTTCGTTTATGATTGCCAATGGTTGAGGATCTTGAAAAGTTGGTTCGTTTATTAAGAAAATTCCAAGGGACGCCATTCTCTATTAATTTTCCAAGTGCTTCCTTGATTGGGCCATTCTTTTTTGTAGATCCATTCTCTCATACCTTCATTAGTCTTTGGTCTTCTAATCAAACTTCATGGCTGTTTCTTTCGATTCATATGACATACGTGCTTCAAAAGTCAAGTGGAATCTTATGTTCCAATGGGAGATTGTGCTTCTATGAACTATGTAGATACTGGTTTGGAAGGTAAAGCTTTTTTTAGGGGAAGACACTAACCAAGCCACCTTTCAGGATCTTGTTAGAATTCCATCCAAGACTTTTGAAATTATAGTGTCCAATCCTCCAATAGGGAATTTCTTTTGTAACACCGTAGGTGTAGTGGAGATATCTCATCTTCCCTTCTTTTGCACTATCTTTTTTGAAACTAAAATATTAGTTTCTTATCAAAATTACACACTTGTATACATCAATGCTTAGGTTCATCAAGGCACTACAAAATCCTGTTTCTTAAATTTCTCTAGACCTTGTATCTGGTTGCTCGTAAGCCACCTTGATTGGCTCTGCTTCATTTACTTCATCGATTAACATCTTATGGACCCAATTTTGAAATACAAGATAAAAAGAAATAGAAGGAAAGAAATTGTTAATAAACTCATTCACCTGACACCAATGTACGTTGAGGAACAAATGATTTGTGGTTCAAATCCTCCACCCCATTTTTACTAAAAGAGATTTACGAGGAATCACAACCTCCCAATAGACTCATACAGTACACAATTCTCTCTCCTTCTAGATTTCCACAATTTAACTAAAACAGCTCACTAGAAAAGATTTCTAAAACTAAGCAAAGTACTAAGTACGATTATAGGGATTCACTAACTACCGAGATTGACTTTGTTGAGATACAAAGGATAAATATTTATTGATATCTAAAACCCTATAATCTATAAACTAAATAAAAAATAAACGAAGTAGAATCTTTAGGATTGTAACACACGTCCTTTTTTGTAAGGTTTGCTTGGGCTTCTTCTTACTCTTATGTTTGGGAGGTATTTTTCATTGCAGTGATATTGATAACTCAAACTTTCTTCTCCCTCTTTGTTTGAAATTCAGTATTTGATCAGTCTCTGGCTGATTTAGTCATTGATACGGTTATGTCACAATTGTGTCATTGCAACTTGTTCATGGTGTAGATATTTGCAAAATACATGCATGCTCTTGTTCTTACACCTCTGCTCGGTATGTTTAAGAGCAAATTATTTTTTTCTTATTCTTAATATTCCTTTATCCGTTTGGGCCAATTGGGTACACTTTTTTTCTAATGTTGTATCCTAAGTAGCCTCAAGGAGAAATCCTTCAAGAATCTAGACTGTGAATCTTTTATTAGAATGATAATGTGTTTTATACGAGAGGGGAAGATTCCTATTTATAGAGTTTTATTACAAGTGGGGGTAAAAAGGGAATTAAGCTTGAAAGTTGAATATTACCTAATTAACCTCATTCTTCCCATCATTTTATCCCTCCAAAAAGAAAAATCGACCTCAAGTTTTAAAAAGAAAAATGAAGCAAACAGGGAATGAAATAAACTTGTTCAATGGCATATGGTCAAACCATTTTGAGCAAATTTATTCTGGTTAAAAAGTTAACCTGAGACAGAACAACCAAAAAATGAACTTCTCCATTGACCATAAATTAAAAAGAGAAGTTTCCATCAAGTTCATTCAGAACTGTAATCATAGTTCCAATCACAAAAGAATTAGCTTCCTAATAGAACACTTCAAGAATCATATCTTCTTCATCATTTACTTAAATTTCTTTGATGTATGTCAATCGATTTTCAACTCAATTGGTATGTTGTTCTTGGTTGATTTTTTGATTTTTGTCTCGATGTTTAGGGTGTCAATGTTCGATACTTCTTTTTCTATCTTTTTCGTTGGATTTTTCTTCTTCTCTTGAGACTACCTCTAGATCAACATTTTTGAACTATTCTTTTTGATCTTCTACTCCTTTCGCGTGGGTTTTTCCCAATCACAGTCTCAACAAGATCTTCTCCAAATTTATCTTCAAGATTTTCTATTTGAAAAGTTTCTAATGGAGCTTCCTTTGTTTTTTTCTTTAATATATGAAACCAATTCTTTCTTGAACTCCTGCAAATGAATTGATAGTTGATCTATGTGTTGAGTCATTTTCCCCCATGGATGTTGGACTTTTTTATTGTTTTCTTTATTTCCTCCAATGCTATGGGATCAAAGTAATCATTTTGTTGGATGCTTGAATATGTTTCAATCTCATAGTGGGTATAGGACTTATCCATTGGTTTTCGTGAGTCAACCTTTCTTAGTCTTGTTTTGTAACCAAAAGAGTAATTTTGAGTTTTAAACGTTCTTATTGGGCTGTAAATTACATTCTTGATGATTCTCTAATTCATCCTTTCAACCTTTACGTTGACTTCTTAAAAAATGGGTTTGATTGGATTGTTGAACCCTTTCTCGATGTTGCTATTCTGTCTCGAACTACCTTAGAAACATCATCAAAGTCACTAGAATCACTAGAATCAAATCTCCAATGAGGACAATTATAGGTTCTTTGAGAAAATCGGACATGCGCAAAATTAGCATGTTGGCATTCTTCTTCTGAATCACTTGAACAAAAGTACAACATTGTTTTCGGAAGTAAAATTGATTTTCTTTCCTATACCAACTGATGGTTTTTTCTTGGACATCTTTGATTGATAATAGTCAATTCTTGCAAAATCTTGATAAATCTATGGTTTCTTTCATTCTTTCTCAGAATTCAAGGGTTCCCCCTGATTAGATGTGTGTTGTTCGGCAACGAGCATAACTCACGAAGCTTCCTTTTGTGGTTTGTGTCAATAAGAGTTTCTCGGATTTCCAACAGTGACAATTATGTTGGCCGAGGTGATCACTCTGAGACCAAATTGATGTAACTTAAGTAGCCTCAAGGAGAAATCTTCCTAGAATCAAGATTGTGAATCTTTTATTAGAATAATAATCTGTTTCATACAAGAGGGAAGTTTCCTATTTATAAGTTATATTATAAGTGTGGGTAAAAAAGGAACTAACCTAGAATATTTCCTAATTAAACTCATTCTTTCTAAATCATGTTAGTATGCATATTTGCTCATTAGGCTTGACCTTTTCGACCTTCACTTATTATGGTGGTGACTATCATTGCAATTGAACCATGTTAAATTGTCACACTTCTAGCTCATAACTTATACACGTGTAGCTTTTTACAGTTTGCCTATCGATTCAAGGAGAAAAAAGAACTTTGCTTTCCTAAGAGAGTATGGAAGATCGCTTCTTTTGAAATCATTAAGAGATTGAATAAATTAATTCGTGAATTTTTTGAGAGGGCTTTAATAGTGATGATGACATGTATAATGTAAATTTAGAAACTTCTGTCGTCAAAATTCTGCCTGAACAAGACACTGTGGAGAAAGCTCATTGTGGCTAAGTTATTCTCCTCCTTGTATTTGGCTGACTGTGATTCGTGGTTCTTCCAAATCTCCTTAGCAGTTCATTTGTAAGACCTTTGATTTGGTTGCTATTCGCACCCAAAATTGCCTAGGTATTGGTACCTCTATTTCTTTTTAAAAGGATCCTTGGTTTGGTTGTGGTGTTCTTTTGTTAACCATCATGGGCTGACCTAGTGGTAAAAAAGAGACATAGTCTCAATAACTAACTATGAGGTCATGGGTTCAATTCATGGTGGCCACATACCTAAAAATTAATTTCCTACAAGTTACCTTGAGACCCAAATGTTGTAGGGTCTGACGGGTGTTCTATGAGATTAGTCGAGATGCGTGTGAGCTGGCCTGGACACTCACAGATATCAAAAAGAGAAAAGTTGTGGTGTTCTTTTGTTTTGTCCTTCTCATTATCGGATTGAGGATTTTGAGGCTTGGGACTTGCATCTTCGTTGTAATCTTAATGATTTGGAGACAGTTGAATGGGCTCCTTTGTCTCAACTTTTGTTCTTTGTCAGCCTTCATCTTTCTCTTGATTCATGGATATGAACTATCAAACTTTCTTTATCATTTTTGGTTAAGTCTCTTATGGATAATTTGGTGGGTACGTTGAACCTCTTGTGAAAGATTTATATTATGTCATTTGGATGGATGATTTACCTAAGAAAAGCAAAATTGGCCGTCCTCTCATCAACAAAAGGAGGATTATCTGGATTACTTGGAGGAGAGGAACAATTGCATTTTCAAAGAAATGGGGAGCTCTTTTGACGATTTTTTTGAACACATTACCTATCTCGCTCTACCTTGGTACAAATGCACATCTTTCTTTAATGCATTTAATCTATGATGTAAGTAGAATAGGGGTTAATTGGGTAATTTGTTAGTATTCTAAGTTAATTTCTTCTTACCCCCACTTATAATAAAACTCTATAAATAGGTGTATTTCTCTCTTGTATAGAATATCAGTTGCCCTAAAATAACCAAATTCCTGGTTTGGGAGATTGCTCGTCCTTCTGTGAACACTATGGATAGGTTGCAAGAACGTTGTCCTTGCAACGACCTTACTTGAACAGGATTTCTTCTGTAGACTGTGCATATGTGCCCTTGAGTTTTAAAAAAGCGCTGTCCTTGGAATTTTCTTTCTCCATCTCGGTGTTCTGATGTCAAAAAGGCCTCCAAATATGCAGCCATCTGTTCTCCCTTGGCCTTTTTGTGGCTGAGTTATGGTCGGAAGTATTTGAAGTTTTTCAATGCGCTTTTGTTTCCTCTAATGACAGTCTTAGTTGGCTTAAATCATTGATTATATCTTTTCAAGGTCAACAAATTACGTCTTATTTTGTGGAAGGTTTGAGAAGAAAGAAATGCTAGGATTTTTCACGATGAAGACAAATCTTCTAAGGAGGCTTTGGAGTCAGCCATCTCAAATGCCTTCTTTGGTGTAAAATGTAAGGCCATCAAGAGCCGTAGTTTCTCTTTTTTTTTTCTTTAATAACAAATTGAAAGCGTCTTTGTATACCCTTTGAAGGGATCTCACTTGTACACCCTTTGGGAAAGTTTCTTTTGTAAATCCTTGGACATTTCAAAGGAAATTAGGGTTTATTGGGTTTATTCCTATTTAATATTTTCCATATTTGTATTTTTGCTTTATTAGTATTTTGGTCTCTATTTCTCCACCAATGAAAAAGGATATTAGATACTTTGATTTATTTTCTTTATCATGTAAAATTATCATGGTATCAAAGCTCTGGGGTTTTTGTCTTGTTGATTTCTAGTCACCATGGCCCCATTTGATCTCTTCCTTCGTCAATCAGTCGTTGGTGGAGGCAGACCCGCAACCTTTAGGGTTTTGAGTATAGTTGTTCTGCTGCATCTCAGTCTTTAAATGTGCTGGTGCATTTTGACTCCCGCAGCCCTAGATTCATGCTCGTTGCCGCCCAAATCTATGACTCCAAGCCGTCACCCCTAACCTCTGCCATCACCGTTGACCAGATTTGCGGTCATTTGCTACCTTTGTCGTCATGGCCAGATCCAATCGACCTAGATTCCTGTTCACAATTCGTCTGAGTTCTTCACGATCAACTCTGCTTCACCACTCCAACCTATTAGATCCAACAGACCTTCGCCTCATGCCTCACCTCACTTTTTGTAGCTGGTTACAATTCTCTCTTTTCAAAACTTTGCACATCAGCCTGTGACCATGGTTTCATTTTAGTTTCACGTTTAGATTTAGTGTTTGTGGGTTTCAGCTTTAGATCAGTTTGGTTCAGATTACCGGTTGTGTTAGACCAACTCCAGTTCAGTTCAGTTCAATCAGCCTGGTTCGGTTCAATTTGACTTGGTTCTCTGGTTAATTGGTTACTTTTTTTTAGTTTCTTCCGTTTTTAAATCTTCCAAGGTCTCCTTCCGTTTTCAAATCGGTTGTTCATAGGTTTTGTTATAGATTTCTCTATAAGCATCTTTGTTCTAGCCCAAAAGTTATTTGTTTTCTTCTTTGTAGGTTTTGTTATAGATTTCTATACAAGGTTCTATGTTTTTAGCCCAGTAGTTTTTGGTTCTGTTATTTGTGGGTTTCTGTTTTCAACGTAGAAGTTCTGTATGTGTTTGGCTCTTTGGGTTTCTGATTTTATCCCAAGTCTGCTGATTTGATTCAAATGTTTATCTACAATGATCACTTACCAGCCCTCTTCTCACGACTACGAGTTAAATGCAACCTAGAGATTTTCAATGAATAATTTCGATTCATTTTTGTATGTAGTGAGAATTTTGTTGTCTTTACAAGTCTCCTCTGTTGTGCTTCATAAAAGGTGTTTGGGTTGAGCTTATATATGTTTGAATAGATGATGTTATTTTAGCGCCTCAGTTTAGTTTAATTTTCTTGCAGACAATTGCGACAGTGTGTATGTTTCTCGCAGGAAAGGTTGAAGAAACTCCTCGCCCATTGAAGGATGTTATCATGGTCTCATATGAAATCATCAACAAAAAGGATCCTACTGCAGCCCAGAAAATTAGGCAAAAGGTATCAAATGGTTACAGTGGGTCTGTTTTCTGTTCACATTTTATGGTGATCTTGTAACCATGTGTTTTTCATTTCTGACGTTATTGCTTATTCTAGTCTACAATACTGGGTGATTTATTCTTTGTTGTTTGTGCCTTTGTGTATTTAAAATCTGTATTTCCTCTTTGTCCTAATTACAAGTGAGCTAGTAGCTCTTTTATTTTTGCCTTCAGCAACATTGTAAACTTCTAATGATCATCGTGATAGGCTACAATTTAAACGAAATAGTATTGTGGTCTGTACACATGTCATCTAAAATTTTGGTCTATAGTAATGTAGTATTTAGTGGAACCGTGGAAGTAAACTTTAGAGCCATCATGGTTTTGTCTTTTAGTTTTTCAGTTCGATTCTGGGTCATACTTCTTAATTTGTCTACCTTGTGAGATGAAAGTGAAAGCATATATTTATTTAAACAATTAAATTATTTATCAACATATTCACATAATCTCCTGCAGGAGGTGTATGAACGGCAAAAAGAGTTAATTTTACTTGGGGAGAGGGTTGTTCTTGCAACTCTTGGTTTTGATCTTAATGTGCACCATCCTTACAAACCCCTTGTTGAGGCAATTAAAAAATTCAAAGTTGCTCAAAATGCCTTGGCTCAAGTAGCTTGGAATTTCGTCAATGATGGGTATGGGCTGTATGGCAGATTGCATGCCTTGGTTTTTTTATTGCCTATAGATGGCTTTTCTCCATTCGCTTTTCTTGAAATGGGGATGTGGTATGCAGATTGCGGACATCTCTTTGCTTGCAATTTAAGCCTCACCATATTGCGGCCGGTGCCATTTTCCTTGCTGCCAAATTTCTCAAAGTTAAACTCCCATCAGATGGGGAAAAGGTGTGGTGGCAAGAGTTTGATGTCACCCCACGGCAATTGGAGGGTCAGTGTCAATGCATTTTCTTTGAACGTAGTAACGTACCCAAAACTGATGTTGTGCATTGAACTTCATTTTGTTGAAGTACACGTTGAAAAATTCGCCTTCGTTTCATAGATCGTGTACTGAGAAAAAATCTTCATTTTATGCCAGGGATAAGTTAATTCTTTAAATCATATATTCATGCACAAGTGATGCACGTGGAAAATGATATGTTTCAACTGTTCTCATTTTCCATTGTTTCTTTTTTGAAAAAAAACCGTTCTCATTTTCCCCTCTAATATTTGGATGTGAATCTAACAGTGAATAATTATCTTTTGCAGAAGTCAGCAATCAAATGTTAGAACTTTATGAACAAAATCGGTTGCCCCCTTCTGGTGAAGCTGAGGGAAGCATTGGAGGTGGTCCTACTAATCAAACCCCTACAAAAGCTCCTACCAACAGCGAAGAACGCGCCATAGTAGACAATCATGCACTTGGTGCAGTTATTGCTACCTCAAGACTTGGAACCTCAAAAGGTGGTTCATCTAGGCCAGCATCTGAACACTCATTTGCAGGTGACCAGCCATCAAGAACAATGCAGAATCATAGTATTGAAAGTTCGAATGTAGATTTTAGAAGTCCTTCCAATCACAAAACAGGTAGTGAATCTAAGGTTAGACAGGAGATGGAGCCATCGGCTTTCCATGACAAAGGAAACACTCAAAACTCACTAAAGCATCAGTCAGAGGGATTGGCTGAGCAAGAACATGGAAATGATATGAAAATGAATGAAGCAACGACGAGGGATGCAATGGAATTGAAAGACAAACATGTAATTCGAAATAAGGATTTTAGAGAAGTTACACTTGGCAAATCTCAGGACGTTATCAAAAAGATCGATAAGGACAAAGTAAAGGCTGCGCTCGAGAAACGAAGGAAGTCTCTTGGCAGCATGACCCAGAAAAAAGAATTGATGGATGAGGATGATCTCATTGAAAGGGAGTTGGAAGCTGGTGTTGAGATGGCTGTTGGCAGTGAGAAAAACAAGCGAGAACAGAAGCAAAGTTGGAATAAGTCATCGAATAAACAAGAATACGATGATTTGTATCAAGAGGATGATAAAGAGGAGCATCCTCAACGAACGCGGCAATCGTCATATATTCTAGATTCTAGCAACATAGAAGAAGGGGAGTTTGCAAATGCTAATGAAGTCGGTTATGGGTATCAAGATTCTCCCAAGTCTAACAGTCGTAAGAGAGGCAGGGAGCTCACAGGATAAAACTTTCGAAGGGAAGCCAAGTTGTGTCATGTCGTGTTGGTGCAGCTGGTCAAACCAAAGAGGGACCACGAGAATCGTATGCCAGAAAATTATGTTTGAGAAGTTCCACCAGAGGTTTCTTTCTTCAGAATGTTTTAGGTACTAGTCATTTCAGGAATCACTTATGTCCAATATTAAATTGATATATTGACTTGAGAAATTCAGATCAAGGGCTATGCTCTCTTGTGGATCCCTCTTAGAATGTCAGCTTCTGCTATGCTTTTCATGTATGCTCAACTTTTAACACAGCAACGATTTTGAAGTACTCCACTGAGGGTCTCTTTGATATCAGCATCAAAATGTGATGATTAGTTGTTACTTTTATAAGTCAGCTATAAATTTTAAAAAAGTTAAGCTCAGTCATGCAGTTGTGTCAAATGTTTCAAATAAACAATAAAACTTGTTCGTGAAACACTCGTTGGTGGTCTATTCACAATCTTGATGACGAAAAACTATTTATCTCATTGAGAGTTTGATCATGGAAGACCTGCTTAACAGTTAACACAACGGTTGGTTTTGATGTTCCCTCCTTATATTACATCTCTTCAACAAGTTCAGCATATTAGTCTTGTACCCCTATTGTTTTCATGGGGAAAAACTATTAGCTTTTTGAAAAAAATTTCAAAAGAAGCATTCAAACAAAATCTAATCTCATCAACTGTGACGACATGTTACTCCTGAAAGAAGATGAAAAAAAATTTAAATTAACTATATCGTTAACTTTTGTTTGATCCCATAGTGTGATATTAGGAAATTTTAGATAAAGGTACCAAAATATTGTAGTTCTAAAAATATTTATCAAAATGGAGTAATTTTTGTTGGCTCTCCAAAGTCTTGGGTTCAATAATCCAAAATCATGCATTCTTTCTTTAATGCTTTTGTCAAGATTTAATTTTGTTATTGCCTTCTACTTCCTTGTTTGTTCTCTCTCTATTTGCCTCCATTTTCTTAAATACTTTTGTAAAATTTAAATTTTGTTATTGCCTTCCTCTTTCCAATATGAGAAATTTGGATGATTGTTTCAAAATAATTAAATAATTAAATCAGACCATATTGAAATTTTAGTTCATTTACAGATTATGTGTTTTATCTTTCATTCATTTGTCACTAATTTTATGAAAAATTCATAATTGTATTTTTTAATTATTGAAAAATATGATTGTTGAACCGTTTTTTAATAATGACCCGTAATTAAAAAATTAAATATAAATTAAAATATTTGTTAACAACCAAATTACATAAAAGAAAATCAATGTGTTTCACAACCTGGGGATTCCATCAAGAGACACAAGAAGAGAAATGTCAGAAGATTAGGACACCATAAGTTTTAGTGGAATGAAAGCTAATGTGAAAATTCCTTTAGAGTTGTAGGACAGGTGTGAAGGACTTGTTCGTTCTACCATATTAATTTCTTGTTGCGAAACTTGTGAATGGAACTAATTTTCATTTGCTTATTAGCTCAAATCCATAGATTTATATGGATTTCTTTAGTTGCACTCCTTAACAGTCGCTTTGTTTCGTGCCTTCGGATGGTTTTGACATAAGGAAGATGCAAGAAATCATGATAGGTCTGAAGGACTCATGAATTTCACTCAAAAAACTCCGAAGGAGGAACGCTTTCCACATAGACCAAGATAACGTAGGCTTGATCTTGTTCAAAGCACTCCTTTTGATAGCCTTTTTTTTCTCCGTCCGGAGGCATCAAAATGCAATTCCTTCCACTAGACTGAAACTTTCTTCCAAAAAAGATTAGACAACACACATAAGCAAGCGCACCACCAGGAGCAAAGCTTAGAGCTCAGTCTCAATTTCGAGTTGTCAACTCTGAACTCTATGTTGTTCTGGCTTCTCCTTGTTCTCTGGTTATTGTTGGTACTCTTATCGATCTGATACCTCTGCAGTGCTTCATAGTACAAATATTCGTTATGTTCTTTGTGGCCATGTTCGTGTCCATGCATGTAAGAAGTCGTTGAATCGGCATCTATGTATGAAGATGATGGATTGATCCCCGAATCATAATATCTTATACTGACCTTAGGATCACAATATCCTGATCCAAATGTTGACATCATCATCATCAGACTAGCATAACCAATTTGGCTTTGTGTCTGTGTCATAGGGGCACTTCTTCCATTTTATGGTGAACTTCATCAAGTTCAAGTTGTTCCACTCAGTCACGTCCCCTACGAACTATTGGAGGTACAATAGGTAGATAGTACATATTATGTCTCTCTTCCATGTACCTTTCATTATTATTACATATATCAAGTACTTGTGGATCATCTGAAACATCACAAAGTCTTGTGTTGTTCGATTTCTCACTACAAGAAATTCTGGATCTCTTGACGCTGTTTTACACCGTCAGGAGATATGACATCAAGAGTTATGGTCTCTCTCGACGCATAAACTAAGGTGTCGAGAGAGGCAAGAATTCTTGACGCTTTAAGTAAAGCGTCGGGAGTTAGCCTAATATATCCTGACGCTTTAAGTAAAGTGTCGGGAGTTAGCCTTTAAAAAACTCTTCCCCTTTTACAAATCTGCGAAGAAGGGCAAAGGGATGGGTAGAAATGAAGTGCGCTAGGGTTGCTCCTCCATCGTTAGGGGTCGTCGTCGTCGTTGTTAGTGCCAGTGCGTCATCGTCCTCAGTGGCAGCTCTGTCCGTCGCTGCCACTCCCTCCGTCTTTGTCTCTGTCATGACCTCTTTGTTGGAGTTAATTCAAAGTTTAAAATCTTAAATATAAACCCCTTTGAATTTGTTCTTAATTATCTTTTCTATTAGTGGGCTTCTTCTTTGATTCTAACTCTCCCAATATTTCTTCTTGATTTCTGTTTTTGTTATATTCAAAAGTTTGGAATGAGTTGTAATCGCTCTTTATGTTCTTGACAACAATGGTGAATTTAGAAGATAAGTATGATTTTATTTTTCTTGATGTTTACTTATTGCTAGTGTGTTTGCATGGCTTGGGTCTTTGCCTGAATCCTTGTATGTTTACGCTCATTTGCACACAGAAGCTGCAAAAGAGGAGGAAGATGAAGAAGATGATGACGATGAAGGTTCCGATAAAGAAATGGATGGTTACTCAATTTGTATTGTCAATATACTTATTTTTTTTAGAAAAATAGAGGATCTCCCAACGCACAAAACGAAGCATTGGGAGATCCCAGACATATCCCGATGCTCACTCAACCTATTAAAACTGCAAATTAATATAATTATTCTACCACAAAATCCTAATTTTTTTTTTCATTTGAAATATTTAAACAATCATTAAATTAGAAAGAATAAGTTCAACAATCGACAGACTAAGGTTGCTTGTGGTTAGGTAATCTACTTTGCTTATTAGTTGAGTGTCATTACTTGTTTATCAAAAAAATCAAGAGTAGAAATGCAATAGACTCTTCTAGTTTGATGGAATGGAATGAGTGTGTTTGGCAATGCAGTAAGCCAATTTGGAGGGAAAAGCTTACAAATTCAAAAAATGAGATAAAACAAAAACAAAAAGGCCCCCCTATTTTTTTTCCCCTTTTTTCATATAGAATTTCGAACCTATAGAACGATTCTACCTACTCCAATTCAAAGCACGAATTTGAAAATCAGACCAAACAAATGAACAAAAGAGCGTGCGTCAATTAATTGATCCATCGCAAGATATTCGTTGTCGTAGAAAATTTTACGTTTTTGGTAAGCCCTAATTTTCCTCTTCGGATTCTTGTCTGTCTAATTCCTGCTGTTGAATCCTCTACCTACCACCTCTCTGTCTGTAATCTTGGAGATAGATCGAGTATGTCGCAAAGCAGTGGGCCTGATTTCAATCTACCGGATGAGATTTTGGCGGTGATTCCAACGGATCCATATGATCAGCTCGATCTTGCGCGTAAAATCACCTCCATGGCGATTGCCTCTCGTGTGTCGAATCTTGAAGCTGAAATGATAAGGATGAAGCAAAAGCTTAAAGAGAAGGAAAAAACTATTTATGACCTGCAGGAGAAGATGTCTCACCTCGAGCACGCGAACCAGGAAGCTGAATCTAGGTTGAAGATTGCGCTTGATGATAATGTAAGTGGGTACAGTGTTCGTTATTAGTAATAATGGAAGATATTGTGTGTGTCATGTGTGTGTGTGTGTGTGTGTGTGTGTGTGTGTGTGTGTGTGTGTGTGTGTGTGTGTGTGTTATATATTTTTTTCATTTGGGTCTAGATAACGAAGTTTGGGTCAATTATGTTGGAGAAATGACGATGGTTTTGGCGGTCTCTGTGATGTATTGTGATATTTTTCGATTGAGAATGACAAACCCGTTTATTCGTTTTGCTTAAATTCAATGGCTCTTGATTGTTCAGCATCTCAATTTTCCATGAAAACGGATAAATGGCTGATAGCTCAGTACTTTGCTTTTGGTTGACGATTCAAGAAAAGGTCAAAATTTTCCAAATTATCTTCTTAATATCAGCACTGGAACATAAATTATCATCTAGCTCAGGTTACCATATAGTGGTCGGTTTTTTAGATTTGATGACCAATGTGAATTTATGAGTTATTTCCATTCGCAATCGGAGGAGTGAATTAAGGAATAATATCGTTTGAATAGGCTGGAAGGGGAGTGTGCACTCTGGTTTTGTATTTAATCTTTATAGGGCTCCTGACTTGAGCAGTTTCGTTAACTTGGCTCTTTTGGGGTTGTCTTGAAGATTGGAAGTATATTATGGGATCTATTAGCGATTGAAATACGCTGATAGTTGTTTGCCGTGGAATATTTAATTGGTTCTACTAAGATGTAAATTATGGGAATTTATCTAAGCAATCAGTAGAGTATTAAATTCCTTTAAAAATGTAAAAAGAGGTGATTACTGCGACATACTTTTACTTCCTGAGCTTTTATTTTGATAAACTCTCAAGCCTAATTTTTTAGTTTCGCATTGAAGCATATTGACCTGATGTTATTGTTACTTGTTTATTACTTTTTCTATGAAGACGAGGCTTTCCAGGGAACGCGATTCTCTATCAATGACTTCAAAGAAACTTGGGCGTGATTTAGCAAAGGTAACTGATTGAGGCCACTCTTATACAGAAACTTGGGCGTGATTTGTTGCCTTTTCTTCTCTGGCTGTTTTACCACTGTTGTTGTCAAGCTTGAGACCTGTGTAATATTTAGGTTTGGCTACTAATCGAAAGTCTCAAGACTTTGCATAAAATAACGACCTTATGGTGCAAACTGAAAGGTGATTTGTCGTGTTTTGCTCATAGACTAAGATAAGAGCTAGCATGTGGGTCCATTATGGCATATGATATATCTAGAACATAAACTTTTTCCTGGCTTCTGGAATAGAATGATAGAGACCTTAGGATATGAATCCTCAAAGATAAGTTCATCACTTTTTTGACGAGAAATATAAACTCACCATTTATTTCTTGATTTCTTTGCTTCTTGTATCATTCTGTTGGCTTCATGAGACTTCAGTCAGGATCTTGGGAAGTTGGGTTAGGTTAATTAAACAATTAATTATGAAGGAAGATAAATAGTGTCTATTTCTTTGGATTGCTAGGTGATTTTATATAGAGGTTGTGTACCTATTCGACCAGGTCTCTAAATTTTTACCTTTGCTCTTTTCAGTTTATAGCTATCATTTCTCATGTTGTTCTAATATAACTTTTTTAGGCATATGAAATGATTGCGTCAATTCATGAGATTTCATATTTTTTGTTGTGAGCATGGTGTCTTTCTTATGACAGCTGGAGACATTTAAGAGACAACTTATGCTATCATTGAGTGATGAATCCTCTGTAAGGTTCCCTGGACCATGAATTTTACCAGTTATTTTATGCTTGGCCTAATGCATAATTCGTCATCTAAAATTTCTCATGCGATGTCTTCTCTTACCAGCAAACTGAAACTGTTGATATTGGAACCTGTGATCAAGCAGTTCCTAAAGCATATACTGACAAGGGTATTATAGAATTCCTTGATCTCATTATCCTAAGTTCTGACATATCAAGGAACCATTAGTTTTCATCTATTTGATATATTTCGGTATTTAATTGGACTTAACTTTCACCTGGACTTCAGATGAGGTAACTAATGGACACACCACGCATTCATTCAGTGGTTCTACAGAGACGAGAAGCACAATAGTTGAAGGTATTCATTATTACCCTGTTCAATGCAAAAGATAGAATTGAAGATAAGGAATTGGTAATAATTAGATTATGGTTGTAAAATACCAGATCTTAAATCAATCCGTTAGTTGAAATTCTGGAGAATGTCAGTTTTTGTTGCCAGTTGGCTTTCAAGAAATACTCTTCAACTTTTGATGGATAAATTATACGCTAATGGCGATGTTTCATCTCAAACAGGAAAGCATATTGGACAAAGATTTTCATCGCCGTATATCACCCCAAGGCTCACTCCATCGGCAACTCCAAAAATTATTTCAACCAGTGTATCCCCCAGAGGGTATTCCACTGTTGCTTCTCCACAGATAACGTCTGGTTCAACTTCTCCAACAAAACACTCATACGATGGACGAATTGCACTATCTCCATGGTACCCATCAAGCCAGCAGTCTTCAGCAGCAAGTTCTCCTCCTCGTTCTCGTCAACTGTCTGGTAAAAGAAAGCGTTATCTTTTACCTCTTGAAGATTACAATATTCTTGAACTTTTTGAAGCATGTTTTGCAATTTTATATTTGTGTGTTTGTTCTATGTGGATTTCCTAGTAACCTACAGGAAACATTTAAATTTAGGTGTTCCCTTAGGATAAAGATTTCAGCTATCCCTTTGCCTGTTTTTATTGTGATATTTCTTCATCTTTTGCACTTAAATACTGTAGGTCGCCCTGCCCGGGTGGATGGCAAGGAGTTTTTTCGCCTAGCCAGGTTTGTTTTTATATTCCACTGAATTACGTGTTTTCTGATTTTACGAATAGAAAAGAACATGTTGGACTGATGAATACATAATTTATTCCAGGAGTCGTCTGTCATTAGAGCAGTTTAGTGCCTTCCTTTTGAACATAAAGGAACTCAATGCTCATAAGCAGACTAGAGAGGTAGATTTATCAGTTTCTAACAGCTCGCTATAAACTTTTGTATCTTGGACCTTCTTTTACTTACTAATAAATGGTTTCAACTGCCTTTGCTTCCAGGAAACTTTAAGAAAAGCAGAAGAGATATTTGGGACAGATAACAAAGATCTTTTTCTGTCATTTCAAGGATTGGTTAACCGCAATGTTCACTAGGCCTCTCTCTACTTGAGACTGTTTAGTTCACACAGGATCGCTTCTTTTAGATTATTAGAATCCAAAATGTTTATTCTCAACGGCTGTCTTGCTCTCTCTGGAGGCGCATGTATGCTGCATGCAGACCCACTATGTTGTAAAATATAAAAGATCAAACCCTCTTGGAGTTGAAACTTCTTTTGTCTGTAGAATCAATGAGTTCAGTTTTTTAGAAGAGTAAGCAATATAGATTTGGAGGGGGAAAAAAAAGAAAAAAGAAAAAGAAAAGGAAAGAAAAAACAGTTGAATCTACCTCCATCATGTGCTTTTTAGTTGTAGCATCTAAAGCTGCAGCCAGTCTCTTTGACAACTCTATTTGGGGAAAGTATTACTTTCAGTCCATGTTTCTCACTTTACCTACAAATTCGAAGAATTCAAACTCTGTGCTGTCAAGTTTGCATTTAAAGGAGGGAAGTCAGTGTAATCTGATTGAAAGAAACTAACTTGTTTGTGATGAAGTTCAGTCTTTCACTAATATTATTTGTGAAATATCAGGGGCTTGGCTTGCAAGAAAACCCAGAAAAGTGATCATCATATGCTCCAAAATCAGCGTACGTTCACTTGCAAGCTATCTGCTCCATCACAACTACAACTTGTCTAGTCAGGTACCAACTTGGGTTAGACTGATGAAATTCTGAATTATTAGATGGTGACTCAGGGGGTAAAACCTTAGGTAAAAGTTGTGGTTCTTTCTGCCAAGAAAACAAATGGGAATCTGTTTTTCCACTTTTCTTTTTAGGTTATATATTTACTATTTTAGTTCATCGATTTCAAATTTAAAAGTTCCCTACATTTTTCTAAATATTTAAAAACCTTTACCTCTTATCAAATGTTAGTAATCTTCTTAGTATCACGTGTTTCTTTTTTTCATTTCTTTAAGTATGATGAAGAGAAATGATGAGTTGAAGGTTAATATAGAATTTGCAGGTGAAACTTAACCTCGCCATTTGATTTTCGAAAAACCATATTCCCCAAAACCGATGCCCATTTGTGCTGAAAAAAAAAAAAAAAACAAAAACCCACATCCCAGAACATAGCTAACATCTTACAACAATGGAAATGCTTTGTAAGAGTTTACCAAACTGCATAATAAGGCCAAAGTGCAAGTGCCTTTTTTCTTGGAATCCCCTCTCCCCAATTGAAGTGAAGTGTGATGGTACAGAACAAGGACTGTGTAGGGGACCAAAACATTAGGGACAGTTAGCAGATAGGAAGTATTTGGTGGTTTGTAGGGTAGGGGGACCCAAAGACCAAAACAAGAAGAAAGAAGAAGTTGGTATTAAGCTTTGGGGTATTGAAGGAAGAGAAGAGAAATTGATTTGTACAATGATGGGATGGAAAAGGGTAATCAGAAGCACCTGATACTCTCTCGTAGGCTTTAAGAAATATTTCAAATTCGATCCATTTTTTCTCTTTCTACTTTTTAGGCAAAACACAGAGGCTGACGGAAAGATAAGATTTTGGTCAAAAGAATCTGCAAAAATGGCTGTCCACTAGTTTTGATAAGATTGAGGTTCTCAAGTTGTGTTCCTTCTCTTTCGGCATAAATATAAGATTGAGTAATATAAAATACCCTTAATTCTTTTTAGATATGTTTTGATATGCTTCTAGCTCTATGTTTTTTAAATGTTTCATTTTTACTCTTGAATTTTGACCTACATAATAACTATTATGCAAGAATTAGAAGGGGTATGCGTTGACTCTCATCATATTTATTGATAGTTAATGTGATCATGTCTTCTAATCTTTACATTTTAGTTGGTGTGATTTTTATTTTCTAAAAAAAAAGAAAAAAAAAACTCTTATGGGGTATTTGTTTTAGATCAAAGTTCAAATACAAAATCAAAACTTTTGAAAGTTTAGGTACATAACTGAAACGTAGCCAAAGTTCCCTAAGTCAAGTTAATGCCCAAAGTTCCCAAGTCTTTAGTTAATGTCTGGAAGAGTGAATGTGTGTGTGTATATATGCCTTTGCTTTAAAAGCATCTCTCTTTTCAGATAACCAGAGGGTCACCCACACATCATCTTTTTCAAAATATATTTATTCACAAATGGAAACTGATACTCTAAAACTTCATCCTTTTCATATTACGAAATATCAATTTTATTCCAAATGTTAGGAAGTTAACCAACTTTCAGACACGGTTGTTTAGAAGTTAATTTTATTTTCCAACTTTAGGGTAAAATATGTTTAGAAGTTAATTTTATTTTCCAACTTTAGGGTAAAATATATATTATATTGTACAATGTACAGATTTGTTTTGTATTGCCTTTTTCTTTGGATGTAATGTTTTCTTAACGGTAAATCAGAACTTTTAATTAATGTCCAATTCTCATGAGAAGTTGCATTTTTTCATGTTTATTTATTTCTTTGCCTTTTGACTTTTCTAGACATATTTTGAAACGGTAGATTTAGTAGGTGTTCATATTCATCTAAGCAAGGATTGAAATATTCGTGAATATGTTGATATATTCATAAAGGGAAGAATTTGGATATTGATATTAAAGATTGATGGCCACATTTGATCTCAATATGATTAAGAACGTCAACAAGAAGATTTATAAGTAAAAGTAATTTAATTAACAAATAATATGTTTTCCTCTTTGGTTTAGAAAAAATATTAAAAAATAACAAGTTTATATTGATTAGCTGATACTAAATTGCGTGATTCACCTCATTTATTTATTTATTTTCAAAAAATGCTTCCATGTTGAGAATAATTTAATGAAGTGAAGAATGGAAAAAGCAAGAGTAAAATATAGACACTAAAATGTAAAAGTTGTATACATGGACATTTTTAAATATGACATAATAAACTAAAATATATAATTTCTATTAGTGTTTATTATTGTTATAATATGAATTTTAGTTTTATTTTATAAATACTTTTATCAATTCTGAATTTTTCGTTTAGATATATAAATTGTAATTTTAGTTCCAAGATTTTGTTTTAACTTCTTAAGTTTTCAAATTTAAACAATTTTACTTCCGAATTTATATTTGGCAATAATTTTAGATGATTTTATCATTTTTCCATTCGTTAAAAATAGGGTAACTGTTTAAGTGACAATATACATAAATATTGAAAAACGACATTGTCTACCTTGAGAGATAATGGTATATTGCTATATCCATAAATATTTTGTTTTATTTTGCTATATTAAAAAATGATGGGGTTTTTTTAAAAAATATATTAAATTAACAAAATATTTACACTGTATAGAATAATTTTGAAAACGAAAAAAACATACAGGCCTATAATGAAAAATATAAAAATTGTCTCAGTTAACACATGATCAATCAGTCACATGCACGCGTGTAGTTTTTCTTCTAAATGATCATGATATGCGGTCGTGTAGGAAATGGTATACGAACGTGTAGGTAGTATTAATACGATTGTGTAGTTCTTTTTAATGATGAAAAAAATATTTCAAATCTATACGATTGTGTTAACCATGCTAAACGATTGTGTTGACTATGGTATGCGATCATTTAGATCATATCCTCACGATCGTGTAATTTTTTTTAAAAGATGGAAAAAATACATCAAATCTAAACAATCGTGTTGATCATGCTGAATGATCGTTTTGACTAGGTAAGTGATTGTTATATCATATCCACATGATTATGTAGTTTTTATAAAAGATGGAAAAATGAATTCAAATTTAAACGGTCGTGCTAACCATGCTAAACGACAATGTTGATTAAGTAAGCGATCGTTTAGATCATATTAAAATCAAAGTGATATTTAAATGCTCTCTTGATATTCTAGAAGAGGAGCCGAAAGAAAGAAAGAGAAGATGAAAGAAAGAAAGAGAAGATGAAGAAAGAAAGAAAAAGAAGATGAATAAAAATAGAAGGAAATCTTTTTGAAAGAGGAGTTGAAGAAATCTAGAAGAGAAGATGAATAAATCGCAAAAAAGAAGAAGAAAGGGAAGTAACAAATTGTTCGTAATATCAATGACAAATCTGAAACTATGTAAATATTTTACCGGCTTCATGGACTTTTTGTTTTTGTTACATAGGCCGTAAACATTTGGATGTTTTGTTACATTCATGAAAATTACCATATATATATATACTTGATTTTTTTTTTCCTGTTTCCACCTCTTCCCTTTCCCTTGTTGTCCTTGTTCAGATATAAATTGAAGAACCAAAATGCAATTTGGGTTAAACTCAAAAACAAAAGAATGTAATTTCTGAATAAAAGTTATTTTATTGGAATTTATTTAATGAAAGAGTATAGGTGTGGATAGGCTACTGAATACTTATATTCTTTTCAACTAACTTTACCCTTCCAAAAGTTCCACAAATATTCTAAAAAGTTACCCATTGAGTTCAGGAAATGCTTTTACTTTCAAATTCATTTTGAACATCATTTGTATTAACCATTTTGGTCCTTTGGTTTAAAATATTAATAAAAATATAGATCACCGAAATTTTAAACCTCACAACTAAAATTCCTTTTAAGCATATTTTACTTACACGATCATGTCAATTACTGCTAAACTACAATCGTTTTGATTAATTATTATTATAGAATTAAAACAAAAATAATTATTAAAATAATTGATATTTATCTATGATTAATATATATATATATATATATATATATATATATATATATATATATATATAATCTTGAGCTTTTAACGCAATGTACTAAGTTCAAAACTATTCTTACCATTTATTGTTTCTTAATGTAAAAAGTTAATATTTGTTTTCAAAAAATATCCTTACACTTTCAAAAAGTTCTTAAAAGATACTATTATTGTTAGTATATGGATAAAATCCATTAGTACCTTATTTAAAAAATATGTTCAAGCTTTGAAAAGTTATAACGACGAAGTTTGTTTTTATTCTTAAAGAAAAAAAAGATACTAATGCAACTTTAAAAATTCAAAGATAGTTTTTTAATTAGCAGCAATTGTTGTTGATCATATACTACGTCATTGGGTTAAAGGTTTGAAGTCTACAAGTTGACAGTGAGAATATATATTTTTTATTATTTTAAAGTTTAAGGGTATTTTTTAAACTTTTGATTAGAGTTTTCTTTAGCCTATCGATTTCCAAACTAACTGTGTAAGAGTATTTTTGAACTATTTTCTAAAGTTTAAGAGCTTTTAACTATGTAACATAGCATAATCAACAATATTTTGAAAATTTCATAGCATTGTCAACGATGAACTATCATTGAAAACTTAAAAATTCAAGGATATTTTGAATCCAAATATAAAATTCATAAGCATTTTTTTATATATAAAGTTGGATATTTTTTTTTAGAAAAAGAAACTTAAAAATGAAGTACCAAATTGAATATAGACACATAGACCTTGTTAATTAAGTTAGCTAGAGTATTAACATCTTAGCCCTTAGCCCAATTTGAATGTCTTATCAACTTAACCAAATATAGAAGATATCTAACTTTACACTCATAACTATATATACACACACACACACACACACACACACACATATATATATATATATTCACTTTCCTATTTTAAGTTTTCCTTTTAAGCCCTAAGACCCAAAAACAGTTGCATTTAATTTGAGAAATAAGACCAAACAGTGTATATATGCTTTGATTAATAATAATTTTCTTTTGTGTGGTCAAGACAAAGAAAAGATAGGTAGCCATTCAAAAGTTAGCTTTGGTCGTATTGCACCATTCAAATAATTAATTAAATTTATATACAGAATTAAACAAACAAACCCTTTTGAGATAATTAAATTATATATATATATATATATACACAGAGAGAGAGAGAGAGAGAGAGAGAGAGAGAGAGAGAGAGAGAGAGAGAGAGAGAGAGAGAGAGAGAGAGAGAGAGAGAACCCAATTCTATGGTCATTGCAATGACTAAAATTCAAATCAATCCTTTAAAGGACATCTGAAAATGCCCAAATGTTGAAGAAAATAAAGACTTTGAATAAGCAATTTAAAAGGAATATTATTTCATCACTTTATCATCTAATGGCAATGCTATGAAATTATATATTTTTATAAACAATAATAAAAAAAAAAAAAATGGGTAATCGCAAGAAAGAAGCCTTCAGATTTGGGGATATATTGTTGTACTTTGATATCTTGTATGTTGCAAATTAAACCCCAACCCATGTGTTTGATTCTCATATATATATACATACTTGTTTATTTATTTATTTAAAAAAAAAAAACAAAACCACCTTTTGATTTTGGTTATTTTAGCGAAATCAACTAACATATTTATAAAATATATAACAAAATATGACAAATATTTATCTAAGATAGATTAATTACTATATTTTATTATATTTATAAATATTTTAATATGTTTTATATCTTTTAAAATAACATTTCAAACTTTTGGTCTTGTTTTTATCCTTTTAAGCTCGAGTTTGATTTCAATTTATATTTTATGGGGTTAGGTTTCAAAATGTTATAGTTTTAATTTATATATTCTTGAAATTGTTTTGTTTCAATTTTAGTTAATAAATTTGATGATTTATTAAATAAAGGCTAAATTAAAAATTGAACTAAAAGTAACATGCTAGAACTTAGGAAGTAAATGAAAACCAAATTAAACAACAACCTTAAGAACGAACAGATTTCTTATTCTGTATATTATTAAAAAGAAAAAAAAAAAAAAAAAGAAAGAAGAGAATAGGGTTTTAGTTCTTTTGGAAGTACTTAGTGTGTCTGAAATAGGCACTTTAATCAGTACTACAAGAATACTATTCGCACGAGGCCTGTCATTTTTCCCTTTTTCTTCTTTGCTTCTTCATCCTTTTCCCTTTTTATATTATTAACCTTCTCCCTTTAATTACAATTCTCTCTCATTTTTCTCCTTAATTTTCTATTTTATATATATATATATATATATATATATATATATATATATATAATATACATTATTAATTACACACTCTCTCTCTCTATATATTATTGGCAAGAATATGATAGCGGCAGTGATTCGAACGTACGACTCCAAAAATAATAATGTCTCAGTTTAGTCAAACTATGTTTATGTATGAGTTTATGATTGGGATTTAATTATAAGATACAATTATTTGTACTAACTTGATTCTTTTTTTTTCAATGTATTATTATGAAAAATATTAAAAAATAATATATATCCATAGATACTTTTAACCTATGTTGGTTTTGTTTCACCTTTAGAATTTCAAAATTTTCATTAAATTTTGAAATTGCTCCCGTATATATATACATAGATAGATATAATGTTGTTAGAGACTTTTCTTCTCTATCATTATTAAAGATAGAAATTGATTTAGAGGCTAAATGAGCAAATTAGAGAGAGATTTTAATTTTATTTACATTTCAATTTAACTCCATTGAAAGTTATTATAACTCTTACCATTTATTTCAACTCATTTATACATTATAATTTTGTGTAATATTTTTGAATAATTAAATTAAGCTTTTCCGTACTAAATATAAGCGAGTAATTAAATAGATAATACTACAAATAAAAGAAAAAAAATAATAAAAAAGAAAAATATTAATTAAAAAAAAATCATAAATTATGCCAATTTAAGTTGTAAAACGTTCATGTATAACTTTTATTAGTTGTTATTGATTTTATTCATCATTTTAATAGAAAAATCTTTAAGGATATATTACTCTTTAAAACAATTTCAAATTTAAACAGTTAAAATAAAATTTCTCAAAAACTATTTTAATTCATATAATAATATATATAGGGTTAAGATATATAATTTTCATCTCGATTATTTTGATAGTTGTATTTTTAATTGTACATAACTTTAGTCTCAAACTTTAAGGAAATAAAAACTTAAATTTAAGAAAATCAGTAAAAATAATAAAAATAACAAAATATTTACAGTTTATAGAAAAATAAGTATAATGATATTTTGTTTTGTAGTGGTTTTATTTACGTAGGGTAAATAATTTGTTCTTTTTACTATTTTTGAAAACCCCTAAATCTAAAATCTTTGTTTCTTTTTTGTTCTTTTCACACATTTGGTTATTTATTGGCATTTTCACTCTAAACTTTAAAAACATATTGACATATTATTATTAATTATTATTTGTATTTAAATTATTATTATTGAGGTAATATTGATAAAAGTTAATTTTGAGGGACTAAATCTAAGATTTATTAAAAATATAAAGGACTAAATTATGGATATTTGAAATTACACGGATGAAAATTGAACAAATTAAACCTTAAAATATTGAAACCAAAGATGATATTCAAAATGAGTTCCGTTTAGTAAAGACCTTTCATTCAATACGTGAAAGGTTCAATTCCTTTCCTCTATGCTAAAAAAGAATGACAAGAAATATATTTTTACCTATATATATATATATATATATATTTATATAATAATTGAAATCTACCTCAAATTTCATGCTATTTTGCTAATTTAGCCAAAGGAAAAAGATTAAAGAAGAGTTTACTGGGTGATGTTTTGGAATTTTTTGTTGGAAATTTGAGTGAATAATGAACAGGAAAATTCATGATACGAATTTACTGTCTTACCCCTTGCCAGACCAACTTCTTTCTTTTTTTCCATTTTATGTATTTATTTATTTATGTTTCTCCATATTTGTTATCTATAAAAGTTGAATGCATTAACAAAAGCATTTGGGTTAAAAGAAAAAGCATAAATTTTTGTATTGAGAGACCCCTCCCTTTCTCTCTTTCTTTTTCCAGATCTTTAATCAGTTTTCTATGGCTTCATTTCCTCATAATTTCTACTCTGACCTTTATCCTAACAATTTTTCTGACCTTCAAACCCTATTAATGGCTGCTGGAGACAGTGGAATGTGTGGCATTCGGAACAACAACAACAACAACAACAACATCGACTTATTTGTTTCGAGGGAAGAAACTTTCATCCCTTTCTTTGATCAAACCGTGTCACCTGAGCAATCGTCATCTGATACCGGCCTATCGCCTTTCCTAACAATGCAGCATCCTGACCTATACGGGCCGGTCTCCGATATGACCGTTCCGTCGTTGCCTGAATTTAACATGAGTACGTATGACATTCATAGCTTAATCACCTGTCAACCACAAGTCCCTGGTACATGTAACTACGGCGACGAACTCTTAGGCTTCGTGCCCGAATTGAAGCCCCTTTACCGCGACACATGGGTAATTAATATTTTACTATTGTTTAGGGTAATTAATATAACTAATGATCGTGGTTGATCGAAAATTCAAACCTATGAATCTTTAGTCCATTTTGATATATGAAGTTGAAAATTAAATTTTTGGGATGCAGGGAAATCAGAGTAGGTATGAGACACATGCAGTGGAAGAGACAAATATTAAGGTGGCGAGTCGCTACTCAGAAGAAGAAAGGAAAGAGAGAATTGTCAGATATTTAAAAAAGAGAAACCAGAGGAATTTCAACAAAACCATCAAGGTCTAGATAATTTTCAATTATTTTCTCTAAATGAAGAAAGCTTCCTTGGATAATCATTTAGTTTTTTGGTATTTAATAATCAAACCTATTAAAAACTTTGTTCAATTCACCCAAGGTTAGATAATGTTTAGAAGCGAAAATTTTGAAACTATATTTTTCTAAAGAGTGTTTGAAATTTTAATAATAATGCAAATCACAGTAAGAATTTGAGGGAAAAAAAAAAAAAAAACGAAAGGATTACCAAATTACGGGCAGCAAATCTGTTATTTTTCTTTTATGTTGATCTTAAAATAACCATCATGGCTAATTAATTGATTTATTTTTTATGTTAGTATGCATGTAGGAAAACCCTAGCAGACAGAAGAACAAGAGTACGAGGAAGATTTGCTCGCAATAATAATGAACTTTGTGACAATGATCATGAAATCCCTCTCAAAACCAACCAATTTTCTACCCCTAATCACAACCTAATTAAACAAAGAGATCAAACGGTAAGAAACCCCCATACAACTTTTTTACTGTTTCATTTCCATTTTCTTAATTAATTTTTGTTCATAAAGATAATACCTTTATCAAATGGGGTTAGTCAATTTGCTAATTATTCTAGTTATGATTGTTTTTTGGACAGAACAAGGAAGAAGAAGAGAGCTGGCTACAAGAATTGGCAGCAAGTTTAATGTATTTACCTTATGTGACAAATTATGGAATGTAATTTGAGTAAATTAACAATAATTATTACTCAAATGTAAAATTTTATATGTATATCTACCCTTGTATCTTAAACTAACTATTTAAAAATGGCCTTTGTTTTTTTTTTTTTTTTTTGTAGGCATGGGGTTTTTAAATTCTCTCTCTTTTTCAATCTAGTGCTTCTTCACAGATAAAAGTCAAGTTATATTTGATTGCTTTTGTGAAGATCATGTGCCTGTAATCTCTGTGTGTGTGTTGTTGCTATATGTAGTCAGGGCCCCTTTGGCCTTTGACCAAAGCTTCACATGAGTTATCATTTCATTTTTTTATTTTTGGTTTATGAAATTTGTGTTTGCTTTTTTCACTGTCATTCTTTAAACATTGTCAAAGTGTTTGGACGATGTCTGTTATGTAATAAGTTTGTGGTATATCCAAAACTTCACCATGTTTTGATATTGAGCGTTTAAGGCCTAATATGTAATATCAAACTCATTCTACTATTCTCATTGTTTCCAACTTAACCCCTCTTTTCCATTGTTTTATCATTCTTTATGATCTCATTTATGTCTCGTATTCATCTTTTTCAAAAAGAAACATTTTTAAATTCATAATCTAATTCTAATTGAGAAAAATATAAGTATTTTAAAAACTACTTTTTCTCAAGTTTTCCAAACAACTATTTGTCGAATTTTGGCGATCAATCACGAATAACATGAACATCATTTTGGAAGACACGATAGCCTTGAATTTTGGTCTTTTTGGTCAACTAAATCCTATATTCTTTTTCATAATTATGATGCTTCTACTATTGCCGGCCTCCTACTAGCACGTATCTTTGTAGCTCTCTTATTTTCGTATTAAATTTCTCAGACACGTCTTTCCTTAAGCATCATTTTCTAATTTTCTCACAATACTTAGCTTAGATTCTTTTAAAACACCCATACAAAGCTGGGGGGTAGTTATCAAAACAAATAAATCTATAAGAAATGGTGTTAATTTAATTAGAGATTGAAAAAAAGAAACACGGGGTGCGAGGTTAAAGTTAAAACAAACAGTAGCAAGTTAAGATATTCCAAATGGGTGTGTATGATTTGTTGGCCCTAAATTTGGCCTCAAAATCAAAGATGCATATGAAATCATTTAGGAATCGAGAAAAAGGTGATGGGGGTCACATTAGGGTTTTGGGAGAGATCATATCATGTTAAGACAGCACTAAGTACATATAATTGAGCCTTGAGAAGTGGGTGACCTATTCTGTGGGTGACTTATTGCCTCCTTGATGTGTTTTACAAAGAGACTTTCATGGATTCTTTTTCCTTTTTTTCCTACTTGTATTTTTTGGTGGTTGATAAACCATTTAAACATAGATTCTTTTCTTTCCTACATCAATAAAAGATAAACCAAACTCTTTGAAAAGCGATCTCATTTGTTGAAGATGCGAACATTGTCTTACCATCAAATATGAATGAATGAATAAATAAAAAGGAGTCCCGTGCATGTATGAATACTTTAGGACTTTTCTACATTCATAGGCTTAAATACATAGACTCACCTGTACAATTGTAAACTTTCATATTTTAATATCAATAACCTAATGACTTATTATTTCACGCAAAATATTGACCAACTTTACTTTATAAATGAAATCTCTTGAATTCGAAAGAAATACTGATTTAAATGAAGATTAACTGAAATTAATAAACAACAAAAAAAAAAAAAAAAGAATTTGAAATTTCAGTAACAAGAAAAGAATTAAATTCAAAATTAAAGCTAAAAATTCTTTAACGAGATAATTTGAAATCTAAAACATTTATAAAGTATGTGATGTACAATAGATATATAGATCTTTCGTGTAAAGAACTTTAGTGTAAAATAGACAATATATAACATATAAATGTGGGGTTTATTGAAAAGTTCCATGAGTTTTAAGCCCACTGGAAACTCATACATGAGCCCAACTTTAATTTATTATATAGTGTATGTTAATGACCCTCTATGAGAGAGTGCTATAGTATGCAGTGGTTGGAGCGCATGAGTTGGCTATGATGTGTTTTCTCTTCTTAAATCTATATTTAAAAATGTCCATGTTTATAGAAAGTTTTGGGATCTTAATTTTGTAAAAATATGGATGTTGATGTTGTATTTCGAAGAAAATTTAAAAGCAAATATTTTTACATATTTTTAAACCAGTTAAAATATTTAATTATTGATATCATATAACTTATATTCACATTTGCATCATTTTGATGCTTACTTTTCATCTTTAGTGGATTTTTGAAGAACAATCAAAATATTGATTCATTTTTCAATATTTTTTTATGTTTCTTTTCTTGTGCTTTGCTGCCCTTCCCTCGGTGAATAATTAGTGTCTGTCGGGGATGACTCCTAGTGGCTGGAAATTAAAGTCCGGTGCCTCTTGGTGTGATAGGCTCAGGTGGAGTGGTGTGGGATGGATCATCCGTGACTCTACTAGATCCTTGATCAGGGTGAGCTTCCAATGGTTGTACAAAACAATGGAAGATCAAGTGCTTAGAGATAAAAACTATAGAGAATTTGAGATGGGCTTGAGGGCCTTGCTGCTGCGTTTCGAGTCTTTGATGCCATCGTTGACTGTCGAATCCAACTCGTCTGAGCCTATTTTTTTGCTTTGTTGGACCTTATTCAATGAAAAATTTGTGGAAGAAAAAATATAATATTATTTTATTCTCTTTGGTATTCTCACATTGATTAATTTTAATAGTGGAGGTTCCTTCATTGATCAATGTTTTTGGGCCCTCAGAGCATCCAGGTTTTGAAAAGAGGGAAGAGATAGACAAATGTAGATATGTTTATATCTCCACACGTGCCGTCCGTCGGGCGAGGAGAGATAACATAATATATATATTTTTACTAAAAATTTCTTTTCATTTTCCAAAACGTTTTACTTTATTACCGTTTGGAAATTAATTGATTAAATGTTATTAATGTTTTAATATCATTACTCCCATGATTTTCTCCTTCATAAAATTTTGACTGTTTTGTGACCATTGGCTATCTATCTTATACCACTATATATACCTCGATTTTCCTCTCATTCCAACACACAAACAAATCGTCTTCTCATTCTCATTCTATGATAACAAAGTTTCTTGAGCTCTATAGTGTGTCTGCCATTTTAAGTGATTTTGATTCTAGTTGATTTTTGTACAAAATTGATTGAAGATGAGAGATTGTTTTATCTTGGGGACGACAGAACAATATTCTGTTTGCACAATTATCTAAAGGAGAGCCGCGAAACGTCTTAAAGAGAGTGTGTTATGTGATGTATGGATATGTCTATATCTCCACACGCATGCACGCCGCCGTTGGTTGGTCAGTTAGGTGTGGTGAGGCGAGTCGAGAAGAGGAGAGATAAAATAATATGTATGTTTTTACTAAAAAATTCTTTTCATTTTTCAAAACATTTTACTTTATTACCATTTGGAAATTAATTGCTTAACGTTTTATTACCATTTGGAAATCTATTGATAAAACGTTATTAACATTTTAATATCATTACTCCCACGATTTTCCCCCTCATAAATTTTTGATTGTTTTGTGATCGTTGGCTATCTATCTTATACCACTATATATACCTTGGTTTTCCTCTCGTTTCAACACAGAAACAAATTGTCTTCTCATTCTCATTTTGTGATAAAAAAGTTTCCCGAGCTCTATAGTGTGTCTGTCATGTTGAGTGATTTTGATTCCAGTTAATTTTCGTGCAAAATCAATTGAAAACGAGAGATTGTTTTATCCTGGAGATGACGGGGCAATATTCTATTTGCATAATTTAGAGCAGAGCCATGAAACACCTTAAAAAGAGTGTGTTCCGCGATTTTAAAGAGAGCGTGTTCTGTGACTCAGCCATTTATTAACCTTGTTTTTGTTTTGTAGTTTCTGTTCCAGTGCTGATCTGCCTTGCCTTTGCTGTTCTTATTTCTATGTTACAGTTCGGCTAATTAACCGAGCCCTTAGTTGAAGATCGAAGTGCAACAACCATTTCAAGACGAATCCTTTTTTGGTGTGATGGCCGGATAGTTTCAATCCGAATTGATGTCTTCCGATCTCAACAGTCCGTTCCGATTTGAAGGGGCACACTTCAAAAGGTGATTTTTTTCTCACGTTGAAAAAGGTGGTTGTCGCTTGTACTATTGAAAAACCGAATGTTCAAGAAAAGAATCCTACGGAAGAACAAATGAAGGAGTTCACCATGTGGATAGAAACTGATTTCATCTATAAGAATTTAATTCTTAATGGACTTACTGATGAATTATATGATTGTTACAGTACCATGGCTACTGCAAAACAAGTGTGGGACGCATGACAAAAGAAGTATGATACTGAGGAAACAGGGTCAAAGAAGTATGTTGTGAGCCGTAATTGCGATATCAAATGACAGATGACAAATCCGTGGAGGCACGATCATATAAAATCCAAAAAATAGCCCATGAAATTATCAGTGAAGGTCTGCCACTTGACGATCAATTTCAAGTTGCTGTTATTATTGATAAGTTGCCTCCATTGTGGAAGGATTTCAAGAACACTCTAAGACACAAAACCAAGGAGTTCTCGCTGGAAAGCCTAATCACGAGATTAAGGATAGAGGAGGAGACAAGGAAGCATGATAAAATAGAGGTGAATGCTATACCCAGAAAAAAGCCCACTGCACTTCTGTAACTGAACCTAAAATTGAAAGGAAACAAGATGAAACGTGAATCCAACAAACAAAACAACCCTTGGTCTAGAAGTACGGTACAAATTGTTTGTTATAACTGTAATAAGCCTGGACACTTAGCTAAAAATTATAGAAACAGGAGTCGTCCTGCTGCGCAGGTGAACTTGATAGAAGATGAATTAGTAGCTATGATTTCTGAAATGAATGTAATTGGGGGGTCTAAAGGTTGGTGGCTAGAGACTAGTGCGTCTCACCATGTCTGCCACAACCTTAGTCTTTTTAGAAAATATAATGATGTTAATGATAAGAATATCCTTATGAAAGATCATTACACAACCAAGTTGGCTGACATTGGAGAAGTAAAACTGAAATTCACATCTGGTAAGATGCTGTGCTGAAGGAAGTTCTGCGTACTTCAGAAATTCGAAAGAATTTGATCTTCGGATATCTCCTTAACAAGGCTGGATTCACACAAACCATAGGACCAGACTTGTTTATCCTAACTAAAAATAATGTATTTGTGGGAAAAGGTTAATTACACTATTGATGGTATGTTCAAATTGAATTTAGAAATTAATAAGAATTTATCTTTTGCTTACATGTTATCTTCTTTTAATGTTTGACATGCTAGACTTTGTCATGTTAATAAAAGGCTAATTGGCAACATGAGTAGGTTAAATCTTATACCTAAGTTATCTTTGCATAATTTTGAAAAATGTGTATGTTGTAGTCAAGCTAAGATAACAAAAACCTTGCATAAGTCTGTAACTAGAGTAACAAAGCATCTAAAATTAATTCATTCTGACTTATGTGAATTTGATGACACATTAACTAGGAACAGTAAAAAGTATGTAATAACCTTTATAGATGACTGTTCTGACTGCACTTTTATTTATCTGCTTAAAAATAAAAGTGATGCCTTTGACATGTTCAAGGTGTTTGTAACTGAAATAGAAAATCAGTTTGACAAAAGAATTAAGAGACTTCGTAGTGATAGAGGAACTGAATATGATTCAGTTGTTTTTAATGAGTTTTATAACTAAAAAAAAAATAATACACGAAACTACTGCACCTTATTCTCCTGAAATGAATTAAAAAGCAGAAAGAAAGAATAGAACTCTAACTGAGCTAGTAGTTGCTATCTTACTTGAATCAGGAGCATCATCATCTTGGTGGGGTGAAATAATTAAAACTGTAAATTATGTCCTTAATAGGATTCTCAAATAAAAAAACTTCACCATACGAAGTCCTTAAACATAAACACCAAACTTGTCTTATCTTAGAACTTGGGGTTGTCTAACCTATGTTAGAATACCTGATCCAAAAAGAAGGAAACTAGCAAGTATAGCCTATGAATGTGTCTCCATAGGATACACTGAAAATAATAAACCTATAGGTTCTATGACTTAGAAAACAAAGTAATCATATAATCGAATGACGTATATTTTTTTTCGAGGATATAGATTTCCTTTTAAATCTAGAAATAGTGGGGGCTCAAGTTCCAATAGTCTAACTTCAATTAGGATTCAAACCCAAAAAAAAGGAAGTAGATCCTGAACATAGAAGAAGCAAGAGGGCTAGAACCATAAAAAACTTTGGAGAAACCTTCGAAATGTATAATGTAGAAGATCCAAAAGATCTAACAGAAGCCTTATCCTCAGTAGATGCCAATTTATGACTAGAAACTATCAATCATGAAATGGACTCTCTTGAATCCAATGGAACTTGGCACCTAGTTGACTTACCCCTGGGTGCAAAGCAATAGGCTGCAAATGGGTTTTAAGGAAGAAACTCAAACCTGATGGATCAGTAATAAGTATAAGGCTAGATTAGTAGCAAAAAGATTTAGGCAGAGGAAAAACATAGATTTCTTCGATACATTTTTCCTGGTCACTAAAATCACCTCAATTAGAGTGTATGATAGATTAAAGTTTTATTACCGTTTGGAAATTAATTGAAAAAACGTTATTAGCATTTTAAGATCATTACTCCCACGATTTTCTCCCTCATAAATTTTTGACTGTTTTGTGACCATTGGCTATCTATTTTATACCACTATATATACCTCGGTTTTTCTCTCATTCCAACACACAAACAAATCGTCTTCTCATTCTCATTCTGTGATAACAAAGTTTCTTGAGCTCTATAGTGTGTCTGCCATTTTGAGTGATTTTGATTCCAGTTGATTTCCGTGCAAAATCGATTGAAGACAAGAGGTTGTTTTATCCTAGGGATGACGATACAATATTATGTTTGCACAATCTAGAGAAGAGCCGCGAAACGTCTGAAAGAGAGCGTGTTCCATGACTCAACCGTCTACTAACTTTGTTTCTCTTTTGTAGTTTCTGTTTTAGTACTGATCTGCCTTGCTGTTGCTATTCTTATTTCTACGTAAAAATTTGGCTATCTAACCAAGCCGTTATTGAAGACCGAAGTGCAACAACAGACCTAACAGTGGTTTCTGAAATCAAGAATATAATCTATCATGTAATGTTCGTGTTTTAATTAATGCCTTCAAATTTATTTCTTTTTCTGAGTGTCCAAGGGATTATATATAATATGGTTGCACAATAGCTAGCCAAAGTTAGTAGTTTCTTCCGTTTGAAATGTTTTATTAGGCTTTTGTTTGTCTTCCTCCTCTTTAAAAGATTTTATGATGTATTTTTCGGGAACAATATTTTAGCTACTGTCTTCTCTGTTCTGTCTGAGGAGGATCTGGACAGACATGTTAGACTGGTTGTTTACTTAAGCAAACAAACAAATAAAATAATGCGTTGGATGTAAAATGACAAGAATTACTTTTGGATTTTTTGGCCATAAAATGACAGCCCGATTGATTGAGAGAAAACCAACTTTGACAGTAGAAAAAGAAATCTATTATTTCTTAAAAGAAAATGGGAAGAGAAAAAAATAGCGTAGATAATCATCAAATTCTTTCACAAACACAAGTACTCCACAAATATCCTTACAGTAATTATGATGAAGCACCAACAATTTTACACATGCAGATGGGTGTTACAAAATCTTATCTATAATGAAAGATGAGAAGAAAGAAGACATACAATTTAAGAATCACATACTTGTTGAAAACATGAAAATTTCATATTTTATGAATCACAAAGTAATAGAGTCGTCAAAATTGAAATTTAGTTCTTTCTTAATGATAAAGACATTATTTTTCAACATAACTAACAAGTATCTTAATGTGTTCCGCTATATTAACTAAGATAGTATCAACTATAGTCACCTATTTTGCCTAACCTTGTTCAAAATTAATTCAATTGCTAAATTAATTTTTACTTTAATTTAGTTTTTTTTTATTTTGTGATTAACCATTTTTTTTAAATGAATGATATTTAACTATTTTTAAAGCTCTTTAGGTAGTTTGATTAAAGTAACTAAATCAATTAGTTAGACTAACTATGGTAGGTAGATAATTAATTTTTTTCAATAGGTTTTGGTTGTCAAATGCTCCATTTCCTTTCGAGGAGTATGCCAAAGTTGGTATTATTTCAAAATAAAAAAAACCCCACCAATTTGAATTTTTAGCCATTTGAAGGAATTTTTTTAGTTATAAACAATACTTTTTTTCCTCTTCCATGAGAGAACTTTCGAGATTTATGCACGTATATGGGTGAGTGAATCTCGAAAAGATAAACTTAAAGTCCAAATACAAGCTTTTTTTTGGGATTTTTTCAAAAATATAAAAAAAATATAAAAAAGCGGCAAAATATTTACATTGTATAGAACAATTCCGAAAATTAAAAAAGCCCAGAGGCTCAACGTGTAAAATACCAAAAATACCCCATCAACAATGCACGTAACGCGATTTGGTACATGATCGTTTAGATTTGATTAGTTTGTTACATGATCGTTTAATTAATTGGGTTACACGATCGTTTAGATTTGGCTACACGATCGTTTAGGTTTGGTTATCCCAAATCTAAACCATTTTTTTTTCAAAATTTGGTATACGATTGTTTAAATTTGGCTACACGATCGTTTAGATTTGGCTACACGATCGTTTAGGTTTGGTTATCCCAAATCTAAACCATTTTTTTTAAAAAATTTGGTATACGATTGTTTAGATTTGGCTACACGATTGTTTAGATTTGGGATTCTAAATCTAAACGATTTTTTTTTTCAAAATTTGGTATACGATCGTTTAGATTTGGCTACACGATCGTGTAGATTTGGGTTCCAAATCTAAACGATGTTTTTTTTTCAAAATTTGGTATAAGATCGTTTAGATTTGGCTATCCCAAATCTAAACAATTTTTTTTTTCAAAATTTGGTATAAACGATTTTTTTGAATATTCTTTATACACAATTTTCTTTTAGTTTTGGTTACTAATTTAAATGTTTAGCCAATTTTTTTAAGATTCTTATACTGTCAGATTTGGTTACCTAATCTAGACGTAAAAAAAGAAAAGAAGAAAGACGATACAATGCGCAATGAATGAAAAAAAAGGAAGAAGAAAGAGGAAGAAAGAATTGCACGCATCTAAAAAAAATAGAAGAAATCGCAGCTAAAAAAGAAGAGTACAGGAGGATGATTAAAAAATCGCAGTAGGAGAAAAATATGGAAGGACAAACCTAAAATATTTAAAAAATGACTAATTTTATGCGCTTTGTTACCCGACCGTAAATATTTCACTGGTTTGTTATATTTAGGAAAGTTCCCCCCCCTTTTTTTTGCTCAATTTAACATATCAAATTAATCAAACTATGAATTTAGTACATGAGTTTGACTTAAATTTGAAATAAAGGTTGGAATATGACCAATCTTTAATTTGAAAAAAGTGTAAGGTTTTATCCTCGGCTTACTTTGATTCAAGAATAAAAAAACATAAATTTGATGATTATTTTTTTTATAAAATTTGAAACCATATTTTAATTTGAGATAAGGATTAAGTTTCTATCATACCCCAATTTGTTTTGAGGATGCACAAAAATTTGGAATGACTAATTTTAATTTTGGGATAAAATGGCCAAATTCAATTTTGGGATAAATACAAGACCTTAATCTTGGGATAAAGTTTTAGATTTATGACTTCAATTTAAATTTGAGATAAAAATAGAGGTAAAATCTAAATTTTGAAATACTTAAATACGCTTAATTATCTCAAAAAGTGGACTTCGAAATTTTATTTTATTTTAAAATATGATTAGATATCTCAAAAGTGAAATCTGAGATTTTATTTCAAAATAAAATAACATAAGATAATTGAATTTTAATTTTATTTTATTATTTAAAAATTTTAAAGTCATTCCAAATCCTATTAGGAATTGGACACAAGCCTTATAAATGGCATACCTTGATTATTCTTTCCTCATCAAGCAGAACAAAGATATGAGAGAAAAAAAGTTTTCTTCTCCCTATTTTTTTTCTTCTTTTCTAATAATTTTTCTTTTTAACTCTCTGTCTCTTTTTTTTAGGAACTAAAGTTGTCGTGCCTCTTTTTGCTTTTAAATGCGTCTTCAAAAGGTGAGGATTTTTTCTTCTTGCTTTTTTTATTATTCTTTTTTTTCTTAATCGTTTGTAGAAATGACTTCGCCGTCAGCGATCCAACTTCTACTGGTGGACGATCGAACTTTTGTCGTCAGATCCATCGTCCTTGTAGGAGCGATCGAACACCTTCGTTGTTTAGAGAGGTGACTCCATCGTCAGCGATCCAACTTATACTGGGGGACGATTGTGCTTTTTCCGTCAGATTCATTAGCCTTGTAAAAGCGATCGGATAACTTTGTCATTTGGAGAGGTGACTCTGTCGTCAGCGATCCAACTTCTATTGGTGGACGATCAGACTTTTGCTGTCAGATCCACCGCTCTGGTAGGAGCGATCAGACACCTTCGTCGTTTGGAGATATGTCTTTGCCGTCAACGATCCAACTTCTACTAGAGGACATTCGGGCTTTTGTCATCAGATCCACCGCCCTGGTACAAGTGATCAGATATCTTCGTCGTTTGAAGAGGTGACTCTGCCGTCAGTGATCCAACTTCTACTAAGGGACGATCTGGCTTTTGCTGTCAGATCCATCACCCTGGTAGGAGCGATCGGACATCTTCGTCGTTTGGAGAGGTGATTCCGCCGTTAGCGATCCAACTTCTACTGGGGAACAATTAAACTTTTGCAATCAGATCCACCACCCTGGTAGGAGCGATCGAATATCTTAAAGAGATAGAGGCAAAGTTGTACCATTATCATCATTTGGAGAGATGGAGGAAATGTTGTATCATCGTTATCTTGGAGAGGCAAAGGCGGAGCTACACCATCATAGTCCTCTTAAGGCTACAAGATATTGAAGATAAAGTAGAGTTTTTTTTTGCATCAGCATTTTTTAGAGGATGCGGAGCTGCATCTGCATCGATGAAGCTTAAAGTCTTCAAACTTACTTGAAGAAGCAACGATGAAGGTTTTTTTTGGCTTGAGGACGACAACTTTTGAATTTAAATATGAGAAAGTGTCGATGAAGCCTTCGTGCTTAAATATGAGGATGCATCGATGAAACCTTCAAACTTGGACATGGAAAAGTAACAATGCGATCCCCGAAGCTGGTGGAGCATTGGTGAAGTCTATAGTCTTGCATTTGAATGAGCCTTTATGAAATTTTTTGTACTAGAATTTGAAGAAACATCAACAAAGCCTTAGAATTTTGATTATGAGGAACTTCTAAACTTAACGATGGAGTGTTGAACTTCAGAGGAGTGTTGACACCTTATAAGCATCTAACTTTGCAACACTTATTCCTAGTGCCACACCTTTTTAATTTTGTTATATTACCCTCAGTAAGGCATCTTCAACTTTAAGTTGATATTCTTTGATAAGAACGAAAACCATTAATTGCTAGTGCCATGCTTTATGTGATCATGACACTACTCTTGTTTTCCATTCTTCTCAACTGAGTTCTTTTTTTTACTAGACTGAACTTAAAGTTTTCCTTAAGTTGCCTACGTACCCTTTATAATATAGGGATCAAGTTATAACGTAGTTTAACTGATTGTTTTTTTTACTGAACTGAACTTAAAGTTTCCCTTAAGCTACCTACGTACCATTTATAATATAGGAATTAAGTCATAACGTAGTTCAACTGATTTTTTTAACTAAACCGAACTTAAAGTTTCTCTTAAGTTGCCTACGTACCCTTTATAATATAGGGATCAAGTCATAACGTAGTTCAACTGATTTTTTTTATATGGACTGAACTTAAAGTTTCCCTTAAGTTGCCTACGTACCATTTATAATATAGGGATCAAGTTATAACGTAGTTCAATTTTTTTTGGCCATTCACCTTTTAAGCTCTTGTGGGCTTGGAGCACCATGCAGGTTAGACTCTTGCGATAAGAAGCTTTGCATGTTTAGTAGCTCATATTTTCATCAAGGATTTGTCTACCCTCTTCGTTTGTAGAATTGGTGAATATAATAAGTCTTGGCTTCACTGTCAAGGAGCCTTCTGTACTTATGTCAACAGATAGCTTCCTCTTCATGCGTGATGGGACACGACTGTGAATCTTACTGTCATCATTATTTTCTTCATGAAATAGTTTTGTCTTCAAAAGTTTCATCTCTCTTTGTTGTTGATCATTTGTCATATTTAGATGATCAAAAGCAGATGTTGAAGGTCGATCTTTCTTCGATGTAGAGATACTTAGCCTTTTGAAAGAAAAAGTTCGAGTGGAAGTAGGCGTTGGACATTGGTTTTCTTCTTCTTTCATGGTCATACTCAATCTTTGAACGACTGAAGATTGAGTAGTTGAAGGCTTGATACGATCAAAGACAGAAGTCCTTTGCTTCATTTAATTTGAATTGTGGGCTTCTTCGAAAGATGCATAATTGTCGACTCCTACTACGTTGACAGCATGAAATGTAGTGACTTCTGATATTTCTTTTGGATTATCCTCAAGGAAGCTTCTTGGAAAGAATTCTGTCAAAATTATCGACCGTTGAGGTCGGAGGAAGTCTTCGTCTTTTTCTTTGTTAGGCCTAGGCTTCGAGATCTTCTTGTTTCTTTTTCCCTTATTTTTATGAGAGATGCTTCCTTTTGAATGCTTTTGATGGAAGTATGACTTCATTTGAATGGAATTTGTTTTTCTCCCTTTTGACGAGCCACGACTATCCATTCTTTTTCATCATCCTTGATAGGCTCTTCTTTGTTTTGAGAGTTCGTCATCATGATCTTTTGTTGGAATCGAACAAGTATAGGTTTGAAAGTCCCAAATTGAATCAAACTTTTCCTTTGATCATAAAGCAACATTGATGGCAGAACTCTTGACGTCATCTTGACTGCAACATGATTCATTTAAGCTACTTTATCAATATCAAGCTCAAGCTTATTTTCACGAGCCAACTTTAGACTTAGCTCCTTCAACACGAAGCACTTTTCAATAGTGTGATTAATGACCCGATGATACTTGTAGTAGTTACGATCATCTACTTTTACTGTATGCTCTGGTCGTTTACATTCTGGCAACTGAAGAAGTTGTTTTTCTATCAATTGCTACAATATGTCTGTAACATTAGAGTCAGGAAAGGGATAAACTTTTTTCTTTCTTTCTCTAAGAGTTGGGCGTCGTTTTTCATCGCCATTATGATTTCTTTCATGTTTTGTTTCTTTTCTTTTAGAGAAAGATTTCAATTGAGTTTCTTGAACAACCATAGACTCGTTTAGGACACTATTTGTAATATTTTTAGTATCATTGGTTTCATTTTTGTCACTCTTCGTTCTTTGAATCAAGAAATCTTTTCCTCTTCTGTTGGCGATACTCAGCTCCATATCATAAGTGTGAGTTGCCAATTCATCAAACGTGCGAGGTTTTATTCCCTATAAAATATAGAGTAGTTCCCAGTGCATACCTTGGGTGCACATCTCCACTGCAGACAGTTCTGTGAGCTTGTCTTTGCAATCTTGACTTAAAGCTCTCCATCGATTTATGTAGTCGATGACTGGCTCTTCCTTCTGCTATTCTGGCTCTAGATCAGTATACCACTCAAAAGCATTTTCTTTTAAGCTTCGAACGAACGTCCTGACTAGTTGGTCCCCTCTTGATTCTGCATTTTTGCATGTTTCGACGAAGTGGGCAATGTGCTATTTTGGGTTTCTCTTTGCATCGAACTGCTGAAATTTTGGAGATTGGTAACCATGCGACATTCTCAATTTGTCAATTCTCTTGGTGTATGGCTTAGAGTACATGAAAGAAGTTTGCGGCGGTCCTCCATACTGAGCTCTAATGGAATTTGCGATCAGATCATGTAGCTATTGGATTGATAGGGAGGTGACAGACATAGACTGTTGCGTTTGGTTTTCCTGCAACACAGTTTTTCCTTTATCATTAGGTTTGATAGCAGAAGTTTTGCTCGACTCAGCAGTTTTATAAGCCTTCATTTGATCTTTCAAAGCGGCGATTTCATGATCTCGCTCCTTAACAACTTTCATTAGGAAATTTATTTTCCTCTCCATTTCTGCCATGGATGCCTCAACTGTCACATCTGCCATCATGACAAACTCTACTTCAAGATGTGATTCTTTGTCTGATAGATTAGAAGTAGACGTAGATTTGTTGAACAAAGGATTCTCTCTGATAATGATCCAGCGTTTAGGAGATTCTATCAGTTGTTCCAACTTTTCTTCTTGAGGATAGAACCTTGTTCTTGTTCTTGCATGCTTGTCTTCAAGTGACTTTGGGTGACAAGTCCAGTGTAAGAGTCATTTGCAACAGTAGATTTAGATGTAACTTTTCTTGGTGCCATTAGCTTATCTGTAGTTTTGGATGATGAGAGAGATGAGAGGTAGAGATGTTCCACTGGACGTGCCAATTTGTTCACACGAGATTTTCAGAGAAATTTGGTTCGTGGAGTTGAACTTGTGTTGATGTTGTATTTATGTTGATTTGATGCGATGTGGTTCGATCTCTAGAATTTGATCATCTGATTCTCTCTCTTTACTGGATGCTTACACTTGATTTGAGAAAGTGGAGGATGTGATTTTCTTGAAGTTGGAGTCTTGGAAGAAAGCTTCTATCTTCAAAGGAGCTTCAATCATCAAGGGTGGTCGACTTTAGGAGTTGGGAAGTCTTCTAGCTCTTGGGAGAATTCTCTCTACACCTTCTAGAGTACAAAATTTCCAACTGCCACAAATGAAGAGAACTCCTCTATTTATAGAGTTTCCTGGTGGGCTTTTATGGACTTGGGCCTTGTCTGGTCCATGGACCATATCCATGGGCTTAATCACATGGGTTTGGATCATATTTAATTTTGGACTAAATTAAGCCTTAATTGAATTTTAGCCCAAGTAAATAATATTTAATTGAACCAAAACAATCAATTTGATCCAATTATCATAATAAAGACATGTGACATCATTAGAATTGTCCAATTTGTCTTTAAATTTAATTTGGGACACATGCCCATTTTTAGTTAATCCCAAATACAATTATTTTAGTAAATGATATGACAATTTGTAATTGGTTTCAAAATTTCTTATTCAACAAGAACACAACCCAAAGAAAAAGCCACAAAAAAAAAAAAAAAAAAAAATCCATAGAGATTTTTACAACCCTCAAATCCCCTATTCTTCATCTAAACCTATAGCCTACATAGTCACTACTTCTCTTAGCCTTATCTCTTCTTAGAAAAAAACCAAAAAATCTATAACATCCATTTTGTTTTCTTTTTTAACACCCTTTAAATCTTCACATTTCACTAAAAAGCTCTCTACAATACCAAATATCCAACATACAAGAAAAACTTTAACTTAGTTGGAAGTGTATGATAGAGCTTCGATCTTAATAATCCACACTTCAAAAATCAAGAGAGTTTAGTGTTTTGGATTTCATTTTTTTTCTTTTTATAGTTATTGTTCTTATTTCCCTATTTCCTTTTTTTTACATTCATTTTTTATTGTCTTTGAATCTCTATTTTATTTATACATATTACTTCACATCTTATTGTTTATTCTTGTTATTATTATTTTTCTTTCTATTAAATTTATTCTTAAACTTTATTCTTTAGGGGTTTGTTGAAACATATAATAAACCAGCAAAATATTTATATTGTATAGAATAATTTTGAAAAATGGAAAAAACCCACAAGCTCACAATTGGAAAATACAAAAAATGCCCTGATCAACACACGATTAATTGGCCACATGCACACATGTAATTCTTCTTCTAAATGATTATGATACGCAATAGTGTAGGAAATAATACACGATCCTGTACCAAATCTAAACAATCGTGTACTAAGATCTAAACGATTTTTGTTCAAAGATCCGTACCAAGATCTTTTATATTTGGTACAAGATCTTGAAATAAATAATACTTTGAAAAAGAGTAATACAAGATTGATGAGTGATTGAAAACAAAGATATAATAATAGCAGAAGCATAATGAAACAAAAAAATTGTAGAACAATGATCAAGTTTCAAAACAATATAAAATAAAAATTGTAAAGAAGAAAAGAAGGAAGAAATCAGAGCTGGACGAAATTCAAAAGCGGCAAGGAAAAACCTAAAATATTTAAAAAAATGGTCGATTTCGTTGGTTTTTTCGATTTTGTTACACGGGTCGTAAATATTTTGGTTTTTTGTTATATTTATGAAAATTAACCTATTCTTTATAGTTTTTTTTAATTTCTTTGCAATTAGATTTTTGATTAATTTAAATAAAGTAACAAAATCAAAAAATATTTACTGCTTGTGTAACAAAAAACAAAAGTCCATAAAGTCGGTAAAATATTTTCATAATTTTCAGATTTGTCCTTGAATATTGCAGACGATTAACCTCTTCTCATTCTTCTTCTTTGCATTTTATTCATCACCTTCTTCCAGATTTCTTCATCTCAGATCTTCCAAATTTTCTTTTTTCTATTTTAATGATATTATTTTGTTTAAATCTCCTATTTCATCTTCATCATCTTCGACAAGATTCTTTAAATCTACTTCATCTTTGAAAATTTTGAGATTGTTTAAATATCATTTTGACGTTATCAAAACGATCATTTACCATTGTCAATACAATTGTTTACTATAGTCAACATGATCGTTTAATTTTGAAGCATTTTTCCTATCATTTAAAAAGAACTATACGATTGTGTTGATATAATCTAAACGATCGATTACCACAACCAACACGATCATTTAACATGGTCAATATGATTGTTGGATTTGAATTTTTAATGATCATTTACATTAGACTACATGATCGCTTACCATAATCAACACGATCGTCTTCCATGATCAACACGATCTTTTGTCATGTTAACACGATTGATTAGCATGATCAACACGATCGTTAAATTTTTGACATTTTTTTTCCATTGTTAAAAAAAAACTACATGTTCATGTATCATGATTATAGTACACGGTCGTTTAAAAAAATATTACTCGCACCCTTGTGAGGTCGATTAATCGCATGTTAATTGAGGCATTTTTGGTATTTCTCATTGTTGGCCTGTGGGCTTTTTCCATTTTCATAGTCTATAATGTATAAATATTTTACCAGTTTGTTGTATTTTTGAAAAAACCCCTAATTTAATTCTTTTTTCTTTATTGTTTCTTTAGTATTTTCTCATTTTTTATATGCTATTTAATATTATATTTTTTTCTATATATATTTTTTATTATTCTTGTTCTTATTTCTCCATTTTTCTTCTCTTACAATATTATTTCTTTATTATCCTATCTCTACATTTTTCTTTCCCTTATAATAAATTTATTTGTTTATCTACATTGTTTCATATCTTATTTATCCTATTTTTAGTCATTATTTATTCTTACATCTTTCTCTTTCTAGTAATTTTGTTTTCTATTTTTTATTCTTCTTAGCTTATAGATTATTGTTTATTTTACATTTTTATCCTTGTCTATATACTTATTTAAATGTTTGTGTTTGCTTTATGATTTATTTAATATATTCTTGCCAATAATTTTTTAATATTTTTAATTAATTTTCTTTTAAAAAAAAACATCCGACGACGGAATCTAGAAAATTTGGAAGTCCAATTTTATAGAATTCTTGAGGTGAGGGGTCAATTCTTTGGGAGTCCAAGATCAATCTCCAACAATTTTTCTCTAATGTGTTAATGCGTTTTTTAATGTCCATTAATTTACCTGTATGCTTCTTTAAATGATACTGGTTGTTTATACAATCTTTTGCATTAATTACTATATTGATTTTAATTTAATATTTACTTGTTAAATTTCTATTTTGGGATATTTCATCAAATGACAAAAAAATTTAGAAAAAAATAGCTCATAGCACCTCTTTTTTGCATATTGCGAATATGACAAATATGACAAGTAATTAATGATATCAGATGGCTATTGGAAGGGTTACTACTTTTGCAATTTAAGAAATGTAATGACATGAGCCCTATTATCATAAATTGTTTTGCTATTTTTGCAAATGCACATTTCCCCTTTCTTTAAGACATTTGAAAGTTATTTGAGTTATATATTTTGTAATTCTTTTGATCAAACATATTATTTTTATAAAATTTTCGATGACGAGAATGTAGGAAATTTGGAAGTCTGATTTTTTAGAATTATTTGAGAATTCTAGATCGATCTTCAATATGTTTTTATTTAAAACTCAATATGTTATTTTATGTTTACTTAATTTATTATGTTGCTTCTTTACTCTTATTTTTCTTATTTAAATATTGTCCTATTAAGTCTCATTGTTTTCTATTTAAAATTTATAAACATTTCTAATTTTTCAATGTTTTAAAATCCTTCTAATTTAATATTTTTTTAGTTTTAAAATTTTCATACAACTCTTTTTTTTAAATCATTTATTTTTTTTCTTTAATATTATAATTTTTTTATGTTTTTAAAACATTCAAAACTTAATTTACGATTTCATAAAGTTTCCTAATAAGTCTTTTATAATAACTTATATCGTTTTCCTTAAACAAAATCCTACAATGAAGTTTTAGGAAATTTGAGAGTCTAATTTCTTAGAATTCTTGAGGTGAGGGATCATATCTTTAAGACTTCGAGATTTTATCCCAAGAAAAAATGAATTTAATTAATATATATTTTAAAATCTCTTTATTAGAAGGTTATTTTTATGATGGATTTTGAGAAATTGTACTAATTTCTCATTTTCTCACCTTAAGAAACTAAAGATCACGTTGTGAAAATGACATTTCTTATGGAAGATTACTTGGGTTGGAGTCTTGAAATTCCGATGACAGAGGGTTATTAGGAAGGCCCGCATGCTCGTGCTTCTTATCATATCTGCATGCTGTACACGTACTCATGTCGAGCATCCCCTTGCCTCTGCTTGTGTATAATAGTGTCATTCTCCATCTCGAGACGACGGTTGTCCCACCGCATCTATAGAGAAACCTACTAGACCTAATAGATTCTAAACGATGTGTGATAGAAGCTAGAATCGACAACGCCTGGAAGCAAGATTAGATTGAATAAATGACTTCTTAGACCGAATGTAGTCATCCATTATAGTCGAGTTATCAGCCATAAATGAGCTTTTGATGGTATTAGTTAAGGTATTCTTGTTTTCAAATTCACATGTTTCTTGTTTTTGTATTAATTAAGGAGTAATCCCAGTGTTTCTATTGCTTTGTTAATAGGGCAAGGCGGTTGACTCCCAACGTTGTTATGGTGGTGATAAAGGTCTATCATTCAATGTACCAGAGTTTGTAAAAGAAGTGATGATGTATTCTTGGATGTTCCCTCTCCAATCTTAATGACTAGCACATTGATGAGGAGACATGAACATTCGTCGGTGAAGGCCCCCGAGATGGTATCATACGGATTGACATATCTTCAAGGGTGAGGATGTCCCACCACCTTCTGCCCAAGCCCTATTAGAGCTGAAAGAAGAGGTATACTGAATTGTGAATTGTATTATTTTATAAGGTGATTTTCGTGATAACACTAACAATATTGAATTATGAATTGTCCAGTCTATTAATTTTAATGTTGAGGTCACCTTGTCTTCCATTTTTCGGATGTCGTACCTAAGGAATGGACGACAAGGAAGAGAGGGATAAAATGGAGATTGTGGAGTCCAATTATTGAATAAAGACAAAGGAATAAGAGAAGGAAGAGGGTGCGTTCGTACAATCGTGTCTGCAAATCCTCGTTAAGTTCAATAAATAGTTTTCTGCATACTTTGTAGACTTGAGGTGAGCAAAGGAGTTTCGGAAGACTGTGAGAAGCTCGAGGGCATTTTCGTGGTTCATGGACCTCCTACGTATGTATTTCAAAATTGCTACATTTTCCATTATGTCAATTATCTTTGACACAAATGAGTTGCTACTCACCATTTGCAGACGACTGGCACGCTGTTCTTATTCACCCAAAAGAAATTATAGGTCTCAATGTTGATGCATCACATGTGAAGAAAAGCTTCACTACGACCGACCGTACCATAACGATAATAGGTGTGTTTTGGTTGACCTTACTTTGCAAAATTTTCTAAGATGTAGTCCAGGATTGTACAAGGAGATTAAGAGGGGCACTTGTTCGATTGATGTGGAGTACACCTAGGTCAAAGATACCATAATCTTTAAATACGTGATAGGGAAACTACCAAACTACGATAAGTTATGGATGGATGTCGACTACGTCTACATGCCTTACAACATTGGGGGATGTCACTGGATTTTGATTATGTTGGACATGGTTGAGGGGCAAATCATGTGATATGAGATTTGTTGGAGCATGTTAAGAAGAAAGATCAGAAACGTTGAATGATAAGCTAATTCTCATGTAGGTGGAAGGTCTAAATGGTATGCATTGGGCCCGAGTCTCTCCAATATTTAAAATGGACCAATGCGCTTGTAGGTTCCATTGTTTAGGCTTTTCCCCACTAAGACATTGAATGAGGTTGCCAAGAAAACAGTTAATGACCTCTGTTTGGCCATCAGTTTGGGGGTGGCTAGCGGTACTAAACAGTAAGTTGGTGCAAATTTCTTCTATAAAGATCTCCAAAAGTGGCTCAAGAACTTGACATCACGTCGAGATTATTGTTTTAGGAATTCCATGTAATCTAACAATTTCTCGAAAAAAGAAGATTAGCAATATTCAAAGCATTAAAAGTTTTTTTTGCAAGAGATAAAATGAGACATTTTACTAAAATGATCTACAACTACAAAAACTGAACCATGACCCCTCTGATTTCTTTGTAAGCCTAACACAAAGTCCATAGCTAAATCTTTCTAAATAGTGAAAGGGATAGGTAGAGGGGTGTACAAACCTATATTTTGAGAGTTATCTTTAGCGGTTTGACAAATAGAACATTTATTAATAAAGTTAGTAATATCCCCTATTAACTTGTGGCCAAAAGAATTTAGAGGAAATTGTAGTCAAAGTTTTGTCTCGACCAAAATGTCCAGGCAAGCCACTAGAGTGGGCTTATTTGCATATGGCCTCTCTTAGTAATGTATGAGGTATACACAGAACATCACCTTTGAATAGAAAATCATTAACAATGTGGTAGTCTTTGCAAGGTTTATGATTAGAGTAAGCTTCCTAAATAATTTTAAAATCACTGTCAGTAGGGTAAAGAGTAGGAAGGGGATCAAAGGCAATTATTTGAGATTGAAGGGTGGTAAGGAGTATACCTTTTTGGCTAAGGGCATCAACAACCTTATTAGTCTTACCTGAAGTGTGCTTAATCACAAAATCAAAGCGATGCAAGAATTGGAGCCACCGAGCATGCATTCTACTAATATTCTTTGGAGAATTCAGAAATTTAGGAGAAAAGTGATCAGTAAGCAAGATAAAAGTATTAATAAGTAGATAATGTTCCCATTGTTTGAGAGCACGCACGAAGGTATACAATTCTTGTTCGTAGGTACTCCAATTCTGTCTAAAGGTACTTAGTTTTTCACCAAATTACTCTAAAGGGTGGTCCTCTTGACTAAGGATAGCTCCTATTCCTAAACCCCAGACATCTACAATGACTTCAAATGGTTTATCAATGTTAGGTAATTTTAAAACAAGGGGGATAACCAATGCTTTTTTCAATTGCATGAAGTTGTCTTCTTCAATTTATCCCCATTGGAAATTAGCTTTCTTTAAACAATTTGTTAAGGGGGCTGCAACAATCCTGAAATTCCTTATAAACCTTCTATAAAAGGAAGCTAAGCCTAAAAAGCATTGAATATCTTTTGGAGTTTTTGGTTGAGGTCTACCTTTCTTCACACTTTTTAAGGTTAATTTGCATCTCACTTTTTAAGGTTAATTTGCAAGAATATATTTTGAGATGATTTTATTTAGTGGAACTATATATGAATATGTCATCAAAGTATACCACAATGAATTGATTCAAAAAAGGTTGGAGGATTTGGTTCATTAGATGCATAAATGTATTAGGGGCAATTGAGAGACCAAAAGGTATAACTAACCATTCAAACAACCCTTCATTGGATTTAAAAGTTGTTTTTCACTCATCCGTTGGTTTAATTCTAATTTGGTGGTAGCCACTCTTAAGATCTACTTTAAAAAAGATAGAGGCATTACCTAATTGATCAAGGAGGTCAGATAAACGAGGGATGAGGAACCTATATTTGAATGTGATTTTGTTTATAACTTTGCTATCAACACAAGGTCTTCAATTGCCATCTCTTTTTAGTGCAAGTAAAGTTGGAGCAGCACAAGGACTTTACCTTGGTTGGATATGACCTTTGCTAAGGAGTTCTTCTATTTGTTCATGCAGAATTTAGTACTCCCTGGGGTTCATTCTGTAGTGTGGTAGATTAGGTAAGGTGCTACCAGACATTAAGACTATTGTGTGGTGTATATTTCTAAGGGGTGGCAAAGAAGTGGTTGATTATGTGATTTTTGGGAATTCGGCTAGAAGATAAGTTATCTCAATAGGTAGGTTAGTTTATGTGGATGTAATGCTGGCTCCTTTAATGACAAAGGCCAAGAGAGGTGTTGTATTTGATGACAAGAAATCTTTACCTTTGAGAATTGTGAAAAGTTGTTTATCTTTACTAGAGCTAGGTTTTGTTTCGGAAAGGCTGCCTATAGGTAAAAGAACTACTCGTCTACTTATCCAATCAAATTGAATGGTGTTAGCTCTACCTCTATGAACATAATTTGTGTCATACTGCCAAGGGCGTCCTAAAAGGATATGGCAAGCATCCATTTTTAGAACGTCGCATATGATTTGGTCTTTATAGTGTTATTCTATTGATAAAGAAACAATGCAAACCTCACTAACAATAGCTTCTCCCCTATTTTTTATTCAACGAACCTTATAGGGATTTAGGTGGGGTCCAGTTTTCAAGTTTAGGGCAGAAACAAGTTTTTTATATACTAAATTTTCACTGCTACCACTATCAATAATAACTTGACACACTTTACTATTAATGGTGTATCTCGTTCTGAAAAGAGAGTTTCTTTGAGGTATGAAAATAGCTGTTGGAGTGAGAAGGATTCTTTGAACTACGCAAAACAATTGATCTCCCTCATCTGGCGTTGAAACTTCATAGGTATTGTCATCCGAATTATCATCTTCTTGCCTTTTTCAATTGTCAAAGCTCTTCTTTGAGGGCAATCATTGAAGAGATGTCCTTGTTGACCACACCTGAAACATATACCAAAAGTAGGAAGATTATAGATATTGTCAACTTTTTTTTTACTAAAACTTTCACCTGGTTTTGTGGATGGATTTTTGGGTAGAATGTCATCCTTCTTGATGGATCTTGAAGGTGTGGATGGGCTTCCTTGTTGAAAATTTCTAAACGAGTCCATGGGATTAGTTTTTTGTTGTTTAACTCAATTGTTCTTTCTTTGATAAATCTTGGTTTTCTTGATCTCATCACCCTCTTCAATCTTGGACGCCAAAAAATAGCATCTAAAAGAAAAGTAAGTAGATATAAGTTGACAATATCTTTAATTTCATCACGCAACCCGTGAATAAATCTAGAAGTTTGTTGGTGTTTAGTTTCAGGAAGATTATTGTGAATGCCAAGTCTATGGAACTCTTCTATGTAGTCCATGATATTTCGAAAGCCTTGTTGACATTGTTGATATTGATTGTAAAGTAGTTGTTGATAGTTGATTGGTAGAAATCGTTTTTTCATGAGCCTTAGCATCTTTGCCAGTTTCTAATAGGTTGTTTACCAAATAGTTGGTTGTTATTTTGAAGTTGATCCCACCAAGCACTAGCGCCACCTTGGAGCTTGAAGGCCACCAATCAGACTCCCTTGTGTTATGGGGTATTGGCGTATTAATTTCTTTTTTTTTTACATTCTTGATATCCAATCAAGAAATTTTTCCACGTCCATTCAACCATTGAAAGTAAGAAGATCGACCTTCATTCTTATTTCTTGATCTTCTTGAAAAAATGGTAAAAGACTAAGTCTTCTTTGCGGTTCTTGATGAATATTCAATAAGTTGTCTTCACTAGAAGAGTCAGAATCATCCGATAAGTAGCTTGGTATGTTGTTTCCATAGAGTTGATTGTTGTGGAAGTGTATAACTTAGTTTCTTAGTCATTCTTGAATTGCTGCAACTTGGTTTCTTGAAGGATAAATTGCTTCTTCTAACGGTTGTACATGAACTTTGAAGAGGTTAGTCAAATCTACTATTGATTGTTGCATATCCGATTGTTCCTTTCGGGTTTCTTCAGTGGCTTGTTCTACCAACTGCAAGTGTTGGTTTCGGAGGCTTTCGCGTCCATGGTTGGGAATGGTGAAGATCCAAGTTTCTTTGGAAGAAAGTGAGCTAGGATCGAGCTCTCTGATACCAATTGATGCAAAGTAAAGGAGTCTTTATGATAGTACCTCGAATGTGATTTTCTTAATGAATGTATGGGCGTTTTATAAGTTGAAAGTTTAACAAGAATTAATTATGAGTTATTTATTTTTTAACTAATTTAAGATACACGAATAATAAACGAAACTAAAATCATGAAACTTAAGAAATAGCTAAAGATCCATCAAGAACTTAAAGAAACATCAAGGATGTAAGATGTTTTACATTACCTTGAATTTGGAACATCAACTAAGAAGTATTGGTTATTAAACCTTAAACCTTAATATGAAGGTGGAAGAAACAAAAGAAACCAAAACATATCATTTGCGACATGAAGACCTATGACTGAATCACCTTTAACCCAGATGAGTAGGTGTAGCTCCATTGCATGATGCACAATATCGCATTCTGCGAAGCTCTATTCGCAATCCGCCCACTCATAGACAACAATATTTCGTAGTTCTAAACCTACAAATGCAAGTGTGATTAGACTAAATTTGAGAGCTGCAAGTGTGATCAGACTAAATTTGGCTAAAAATAATATTCTGAATGTTCATGGAATTTTGATAGCCAAAAAACTTTAGGAGAAGCTTGAAGCAATGTATCAAGAAAAAAACATGTCAAATCAGTTCTACTTAAGAAGTAGTGTTCCCTGCTGGGCAGAAGGTACAAAAATCTCAGATCTTTTAAGTGTACTCAGTGACATAGCTTCTTAGTTGGAGATAGTAGGAGTGAAGATATAAGATAAAGATAAGGCACTCTGACTTATCTGGTCACTTCCTTCTTCTTATGAACATATGGAGCCAATCTTGATGTACGAGAAAGAAACTTTAGATTTTGTTAGGCTAGTAAACTTCTGTCAGAAGAAAAAAACTGAAGAGTGAAGAGCATACTTCACAAGAGAGTTTAATATTGGTATCTAGCAAGTGGAAGGAGTTCGTACAAAAAATGGATTAATGGGAATAAGGACAGTCTGAACATATGAGAAAGAATTGTCATAATAGAGCATGTTCATCAAAGGGCTATAAGTTGGATGCTAACATTGTTTTAATGGTTACTATTGATGGAAGTTCATTATATTGAAAGGAGACGATATTCATCCTTGTCTTATGTTTGCTTTACCATGATAAAGGATGTGAACTTAACAAATTCTTAGGTTTGCACATAAGGCATTAACTTGGTGGCTGTGCAAGGTGTGTGATGGACGTTGTGTTGATGTAGAAGTTTCAAGTGAGTCGAGTATGTGGAAGTTTGGCTAAATTCATGCCAAATAATAAACCTAATTAGACACTAAGATATAGTCTTAACGACAAGTCTAGTTTGATCACAGAAAGCGCACTGATTCCTCCAACCAATTAATTTTCAACCATGTAATTAAAGGGTGCGAGGGGGGGGGGGGAGGGGGGCTCGGGACGGGGGTTGAGTAGAAAGTAATTGTAGGATAGCGAGTAGGAAAGTAAAACTAAGAAAACTCTAGAGTTATGATGATGTCTTCCTTATCCAAAGAATTCACTCATAGAATTATCATTACTTATCAATTTATTATTTTCACCTAACCAATTTAATTGGAACAACCAGTTAAATTGTCCTAAGGTTCTAATTGTTCTAACTCAATGCAACTCAACATGCACTATTGAATTTTTCAATAACATTAAGTTCTATAGATTGTTAGGGTGAATGCTTAATTTTCCAATGTCTAATCGGCATTCAATAGGTTCAATTCTTGGTTGGTTAGAATCATTGCCTATCAAATAAGATTTACATACTAACCTAACCTATTGCTTCTAACTAAATCTCATCTAAATGTTATGAGTCAAAGATTTAGTGAAAGCAAAAGTTATACATTTATCACCGTCCAACATATAACAAAGTATCAATTAAATTCAGAAATAAACCAAAAATTACAAGAAAACTAAATTTAAATTCTTATAAATTCAATAGAATAAGGGAAAATCTAAGAAACCCAAACTAGAAATGAATACTTTAGCATCTCACCACAAGTCAGATATAAGGAGTTGCTCGGGATTCAAAAGTACATGAGAAGACTAAGAAAATAGGGAGAAAACTCGAGAAAATCCACTGGAATGAGGTAGTTTTTTAGCTGTCGGTGAAACACTTGTATTTATAAAATCTCGCGACACTACTGCAACACCCATGGAGAGTGTCGTGGCGTTCAACGCTTTGTGCGTATGCCTTCCCCTTCGAAAGTTCAGGGCGTCGTGACGCCCAAGGGAAGTGTTGGATGCTTAGCCAATTCTGCAACAGGGCACCTTTCTGCCTTTTGGCATCGCGACACTGCAAGGCAAAAGCTAAAATGCTTCTTTTGGTCATCTAACTGCCTCAATTTGCCTCGGTTGACGACGTTTAACTCCAAATTCGTCTAAATTAGCTTCGAAATGACATAATCACCACAATCTACCTTTGAATTACTGAACACCTATAAAATATTCAATCAAGAACGTAAAATCACATAACGAACTTGAATTAAACGAAAATAGATAGCATATTAGATACGCTATCAAAGTTGCACCATAAATATCACCGATAAACCTTAGGGAAAAAAAGGGAAATTCACAAAGTGCAGTCAAAGTCCACAATTTGACGTTCAACATCAATTAGTTAACGATTTTGACTTTTTAAAATTCTCAAATTCTAATTTTGATCTTGCTGCTTTAAATTAAAATCAATTCAAAAGTTATTCTAAATTTAAATAATTAATTAAACAAATTAGTTAATTATTATTTTAATATCCCTATTAAAATCCATTCATCCCTATCCATCCAATTGGCTGATTTCAAATCTCTACTAGATCTTTTGATAAATTTTATTTAAACAACATTTCTCTTTTGATACCATGTCATTAACTATATTGAATATATTGAATCTTACTCTCTAAATTAATTCCAACCATTTGAATTATCTTATCACATGATGTTAGCTAGTAGGAAAATTTAGTGAATCAACATTTCATGAACTCCAACGGTCTAAGACTAATCATCTAAACTCTTTTAACCTAGCTAATCAACATTCATTAATTAACGAGACTGTCCATTATAGTCTGTAGTTGTACTCTTCTCACTGTGGATATATTTGTGTCCACTTGATATAACCATCATCAGTAAGTCAATCATTCACAGGTTGTTCGTAATCATGAGTTGGTCAAAATTTTCTGTTTTACCTTCTAAATTATATCTTGTTCCTTAGGTCCCAATCAATCACCTAATGAATATTTTATTTATGATCCAACCATAAAACAAAATCCCACTTAAGCCAGATGAGAGGATATATAGAATCTTTTGTTCAAGACTTGAAGTTAGCACTTAAAAGAATAATCTTTCTATTATCTCTAGTAGCAGGTAGAAGTGGATTCCGTCTTGTACCCTATGTCCATAGTTATCTACCTGGACTTACTCTTGAAATAGAAGGTCTATTGAGTCAGCGGTGTTGATAGTGTTGAAAATATACTATCTTATTCTGCTCAATTCGAGTTTGTTTCTTAAATTTTACGTTTTTTATTGACTATTTTGTATGTTTTGAGCAATTCAAAGGTAACATTTGTTGTTGATATCAATTTGGAGCTTAATTGGACAAATACAGAGTCAAGTGGCATGACATCAACCCAGAGCTTATGCATGAAGACAGACAATGCTAATTAGCTTATGTCTTGCAGCGCCGCAGAGCTGTAGGACAAAATGGTTGACTTTTGCGAAAAGGCGACAGTGCAGCAATGCTGCCTGAAATATCGAGGAGTAAGCTCTAAACTCCACACACAAGTAAACGTGTGTCAGCACTACGACACTATCCCTAGTGCTGTAGCACCACGATAATTTTATAAAAGAGTTCGTCTATGGCTATGTTTTAGGCATCTTGGATCAAACCTTTCCTACCACTGTTTTCTCTCAATATTCAAAGCCTATCTTGTTGGTTAATGTTCACGAACACCCTCTCATCATCCGACATGTGGATGAGAGGCTAAGGTTCCTTTATCTAGCTTGGGTTGCTTAGGATTTTTCTTAATTCTATGTATTCGTGATGTTTGAACTAAATTATCTTGGTGTGACTTTTCAATTATGACTATAATGATTATAATTGATATAGTGGACATTTGAAACTATATGATGTTTGCTCAATTTTGATGTAACTCCTCTTGATTGCATGATAATTGAATGAAGGAATAGGTTAGATTAGCTTGCAAGAAAATTTGTGCGCGCATTGTTTTAATCAATTTAAGATTGAAGCATCGAATAATTAGCTAGATGCATGAAGTTAATAGTTCACCATAATGAGCCCTTGATCTTAATGCAATTGACAGTAAGTCGAACTTTGTATGTGTCTCATTTGTTTAATTGCTATTATTTAGTTCTTTGAACAATTCATTTGGCGTTTAGGTGTAATCAATCTTGAAATTCGATAATGATAAAAGCATGGTTGAATGCATTGAATACGAAATTCCGTTAGACCCAAGCTAGACTCTTTTGGTATAGAATTTTTACAATTTATTCTCTCATCCCAATTTATTTTCTTGCAATTGAAAACAACTTTGGAACCCCCTTTTCAGTTACCTTGGTTGGAAAATTCATTGGTTTGAAAAATTTATATGCTATTTGAGTTCGACTTGTGCTTACTACAAGGACTAGTTCTTGGTGTGTAAATTTGGTTATTTATTTGTCACAGATTTTGGCGACGAAATCCGTCTATTAGCTATTGAGATGCTTTTATCTATGTAGATTTAAGGATAATCCCAAATAAACAAAATTTTATAGTTAATTAGCTCAAGATTAAAATCAAGTTACCTAGATTATCAAATTCGAAATAGTAAGTTCTAAATGATAAATAATGTTATAATGTAAAAGTGACTATTTCATAGTTTGGTTTTATACAATCTCATTGCATAGGACATCCTTACTCACGTCTCTACATGAACGATTTAGAATCACGTCATCTGTAGGTCGTATCCATAGTGTTCCTAGAATAAGACACCCAACCTTATTCCTATGTTATAGATTATTTAGACTATTAACTCGAACTTTAAATCCACTACTATGTCACTATATAAAGTTTAAATTTTCATACTATAGTCTAGAAACCTTAGTTTATTGGATTCAAAATTATAAAGTGCAAATCATATATTCAATAACTCTTTATTGAATAAAAGTTCAATAACAACTTTATTTAATAATCGAAAATATTTAACATTTACAAACCACGAGTTTTAGGACAAACCTAACATCATCTAGAATAAGTGGCGCAATAAATTAGATTATGTGTTTCTTCACTAGATTATTATAAAACATTTTCAACCAAACATTACACTACAATAACTCTTATTCCTATAACTTTAGTTGCGATTTACTCATTAAAACAACTCTATTAAGCACCTTAAGTAGTTCTTTGTAAGTATATAAACCCACCATTTTCGAAATTGTAGTTATGACTCAATAAACATGTTGTAGGAAAGGACAATATTAGAAAACAAGAGACTATATAGTTTTCTATTGTTTTATTTTCAATAATTAACTCTTGACATCGATCATGCAAACACTTTCGGTAGAAGGACGGTTCTAAGTCGCCACTGAGGCCAAGCACAAAGCTCACGTTGTCAACAAATGATAGGAAACCGTTAGTATGTGTTCCCATATGGCCTGCGGGGGACTTTGCAATATTAAATCCATTATAAATTTCGAACTGTTTAATTTGTAAAAATCAAAGTTATCATAATTGGACCAATCACCCACAAAGAAACATGGTGGTTGGGCTTGCTCTTCTTGCCACCATTTCTGACCCATGGAATTAGGGAAAAGAAGTCTTCCACTTCCTTTACTATTACAAAGTTGACAATATTTCCACTTTAAAACTAAAGGAAAGCTGCAAGATATTATAGGGTAAATAAAGCGTGAAGAGTACAAATGAATATTGTATCATATTTTTAACCTTCACATCAGAAACCCTTTTGTCCTGTCCTTCTATTTTGATATATTAATTCTTTTCATTCTTGAATAAAGGGTATAATATAAAACTCCTATATCATCATATTGATCTTCATATAAAACCAAAGTACTTCTTAATGACTAAAGTCAAATAAGTTCTGATAAATTGAATAATAATAGTTCAATGATTGAACTCAAGAAAGAAAGTTAAAAGATCTTTGCCACTTTGTATCTACTATGATGATTTTCATGAACTTTGATGTATTTTATTTCTCCGTATAGAGTAAGATATATATATAGGCATATAGCGCATGGTATATAGGGTTTCTCTTTGTTTCCCATTATTAATCTTTTGTCAAATTCAACCTTGAGTTGAGCCTATAAAGAGTCCAAAAAAGAGTTTAGCAATAAATTTATAGAAGAAATTTTTACCATATGAAGGGACTGATGGCCTATATTTGACAAATTATCTTTGACTTTAAGGATGTTAATTCGAGAAAAGCAAATTGTGACATATCATGTGTGGAATTTTAGAATTGAAATATGTTGAACGAAGTAGCTTTTGTGAGTGTGACCTTTTCTTCCAACTAATATGTATAGGTAATTTCCATTTTTTTAGTTGGAGTGAGTGAGAATACTTAGGGTTATATGATTATTTTTAGAAAAAGTTAAGTATAGAATATAGTCAAGGTATTTTTGAAAGTTTTTCCCTATTTTTCTCCGAACTAATAATGCTACCCAACGAGGAACAATTGCACACATCTCTATCTCCAATGATAATATAGTTTGAAAAGAGTAGGCTGTAGAACAATCTTTTTATTTATTTTTATTTTTTAAGGGTTTCCTCAAATTGTAAAATTGGAAAAAGACTTATGATTTAATTTGGAAGAATAGCCAAATTAAGAAATGAACTTTTATTACACTACAAAAGATCAAAAGGACATAAATATATATGATATGAACTTTGTTATCTTTGTTAGAGGGTGAGTTTATGACTTAATTATTTGTGTTATTCATTAAATTTTGGTACAAACCATTCACATATACACAATTATTTAAGACTATAACAATTATCTTTTGTTACAATAAATACTATTTTACCAATTTGCTCGATCAATACTATTTACTATTTGCTATAACTTTTACCATTTTATGTTTATCATTTTTCATTCATTGTTACAATGTTACTATTTATTTCTCAAAATAAGATAGTTACGCACACCTCAAACACATCTTTATTATACTATAGCAATACTATAATAACCAATTCCTTAACCAAAATGTCTTCTTAAAATTTAATATTTGGAATCACTTTTATATATAGAGAGAACTTATTAGGTATAGCCTAGGTTGTATGGACCTAACTCCATGCTCGTATTTCCTTTACTAAAAAGAATTTAATCATTTTTCAAAAAGAAATTGCTACATGATAATGTTTTATTGGACAAAAGTCAGTGCTACACATGGATATAGCTCAAGCTGACACATAGGTACACCTGGAGTGTGAAGATACAAACTACCAACCTTATAGTTATTATTATTAGCACGCTCATATATATGCTAAATGAATTAGCTTCATTTTAGTTTTGGAACCTCGTAATTATTAACATGTATATATGTGTTAAATGAATAATTTTAGTTTGGAATCAATTTTTTTTTTAAGAACTTAGAAAGCATTTCAAAACAATTGAAAAAATGACACTAATATAATATTAATTCAATCTTGTTTCAATCTTAAAAACAATTCATGATGTCTATAATAACATTAATCTAGGGGAAGTTAACTGCTATTCGGCACAAAATATAAAACTGAGAAAGAAACAAATTGATGAAAAGGCCAAGGATAGAAATTAACAGCCAGTTTGTATTTAAAATCAAGGGTGCAATAGTATCGACAATAGAAAATTTAGTATTAAACACGTAAAAAATAACTATTTGTCACCGCATAAAAAATTGCATCAGACGAAAGTGGTTTGAAGATAACCCTTCTGCCTACCATCATCTTAGGTTTCGCAAGATACAATCAATGTTCCCCACAGTGTATAATTCACGTTGGAAGATTAATCTTTCGATCTCAAATCGGTTTGCATTCTTCTCTTAATAGAATGTTGTGATGCCATAGCTGGAGCTGTTTGGTTACAATATACAATCTAAAATTTCTATCCTATATTCAGTAGTGTTTGTTTTTAGATCTCTAATCAATTCATATATTGTTTTCTCAGTAGTTTTGTAGATGTAATTGAATCCATTTTGCTTTTGGTTTTTATTTTCAATTTCTTTGTAGAGGTTCTGTTTGAGTTTTAGGAATACTGATGGTCTACTTTATCGAAGTTTAAGGAATAGTAAATGAATCCATGATGCACTCGGAGAGAGAAGGATCATTGAAATAGGTATGGATTGATATTATAGTTCTAGTAAAACTTTGTACATGAGGTTCAATGTATACATCATTATCCCATGGTTATGGTAACAAAATAGTTATATTTAGCTATAATTAGTTCTAGGTGAATGAAACATGCACAGTTATCCAATAGATATGGTAGTCTTTGCTTGTGTTTATCCAATCGTTATTGGAGCCTTTGCTTATGTTAAATGATGTTATAATGATTGATTTAGGTTATATTTTCGTTGGTGGGTGGGGGCAGTATCTTGCTTGTGTAGAAAATTATTACACTCCAAATAATTTGTTGGTTTAAAGTGATGCTAAAGTTGTTTTAGTATTTTGTCAATTTAGTTAAGGTGGGTTAGATTTGCTCATTTTTTTGAAGGTGTTTCATTTTTGTTTATTGATGTTGTATATATATATATATGATTATTTGGTCGATTTAGGTTATATGTTTGGTTTGGTGGGGGCTGGGTGTACGTTTTGCTTATGTTTAGGAAATTGTTATCCTCTAGCTAGTTAATTTCGGTTTAAACTAATGGTAAGTTGTTTAATTGTTTTGTCAATTTAGTTAAGATGAAGTATATTTGCTGATTTTTGTCAAGGTGCTTCATTTTTTTTTATTGGTATTGTATTAGTATATGCTCATTTTTTAAGTTTAGAGTTAAAGATAGAGCATATTTGAAGTTTGAAACTTTGTTGCTACAGTCTAGGTAATTCTGGTTCGAAGTTTAGCTCAGGTTATTACTTTGTCAATTTGTTACAAGCTTTGGACATGTAATAATGTAATAAATGTATGAGGATTGTTTTTGTCAATGCGCTTCATTTCTTGATGGTAGAGTATATTTGTTCGTTTTTTATTTAAGATGCAGTCTTGGTAAAATTCGTTAATTTGCTTTATTTTTGTATATTAATTTTTTTTTTTTTTTGTCAATTTTGCTTTGTTCTGTTAACATAATGATTACAAATTTTAATAATTGCTCAAGTTAATGTCATTTTATATCATGTTGGAGAATTGAAGGTGCTTTTGAAATCTGAACTTGAAAAGAATAATATTACAACAAGCGACTCAAATGAAACACTTGTGTATTTTTGTAAAAATATCTATACTTATGGGTGGATCTAATGTTATTTTATTTGGATATGTTACGCTTTATGGAATACTTTTATGGAAATGTTATGTTTTATCAATAAGCTAAATATTGTCATGAAAACATTGATATCAATATTTTTCCCAGATTGTGTAGAAAATGATACATGATCATGTCGGTAGTATCAATATCGGTCACACGCGCGCATGTAATTATTTTTCTAAACGATCATGATACACTATCATATAGGAAATGATACATGATTATTAGTTCATGATAACTGATGGTTTTGAAAAGCCCTAATAAACGATCGTGTAGATGATGATACACGATTGTGTGTAGTTTATGATATACAATCAAGTAGTTCATGATGAACGATGGCTTTGAAAACCCTTAGTAAACGATCGTGTAGATTATGATACACGACCTTGCAGTTTATGATACAAGGATCGTGTAGTTCATGATAAATGATGGTTTTGAACAACCTTATGGTAAACAATCATGAGTTCATCTTTGTCTGCGACACATTGAAAAAAAAATAATACAAGATTGGTGATTGATTGAAAACAAATATAATAATAGCAGAAGTATAATGAAAAAGAATTATAATAATAATTGTAGAACAATGATTATAATTTCTAAAAAAAACATTGTAGGAAAAAAGAGAAGAAGAGAGCGTTGCTATGAAGATGAAAAGGAAGAAGGAAGAAACTGGAGTCGTGCAAAATTCTAAAGCGGCACGGGCAAATATGTAATATTTAAAAAAAATGATCGGTTTCATTTGCTTTTTATTTTGTTCTATGAGCCGTAAATATTTTGGTGTTTCGTTACATTTACGAAAATTAACCTTAATTTTATATAAAATTAGATAAATAATTATTAAATTGGCTTTTATGATCATAAATCTTTGGTAGTAATAATTCAGTGTGTCAGCCTCTATAACTTCCATTTATGAAATTTGCTCTAAACTTTTTTTTTTTTTTCAGTTTTCTTTTCTATTAGTCTCTAATTTTTTTTTTTATCATTCTAACTTATTTTCTCTCTAGAAATGGTTCTCTCCTATCTAATTTTGTTTTACTCTGCAAATACTTTCTTTTTTCCTTACTAATACCCGTCTCTTTAAAACTTTGTTTTAGTGCCATTTTCTTCTCAATTTTTTTTGTACCTTTTGAAGATATCACAATAATTTCTGATTGATTTACTATACTGTAACAAACATTTCAATCCAATATTAATCTCAAAATACACTTAAGAGGACCGATATCAGATCCAGTAAAAATATGAAACCATGCTTATAGTATCTAATTTTATGCCACCATTGTAAAACACTATTAAGTTAAGGAAATTGATAAAAGAACATAGCTGGTATGTTAGTGCTATGATTAATTGACTAAATATACTTGTGATATCCCAAATCATCATGTATTTGTAATTTAATTAGCTTGGTTTGCATTTGGGTTGCTTCTGGTGCTCAGTGACCATTTAGCTTTCATGTTGGGAGTTTGAGTTTTGTTTTTATTTTTTTGTTTTTGTTTTTGTATTTGTTTTTTTGTTGAAGAGAAAGGGACAAATGTGTTTGTTTGGGCCTTAACTAGTCATTTAGGATTTTGTTGTTTATTAAACATTTAAATAAAAGAAAAAAGAAAAATGGATTTTCCCTTCATCCCCTTCCCCCTCCCCCTTACTCTACCTCCCGCTCACACTCACCATCCTTCTTGGCAAAAGACCACCCACCACCTCACATCTCATTGAAGTCGTTGATGGTCGTCATTGCACCGTCACCGCTAGTAGGTTTGTTGTTTCCTCCATGTCTTTTTCGATATCTATCTCTTTCCACTATCTCTTTTAATCTCGATCTCTATCTATTTCGATGTCACTCCCTTCTCAAGCTCTCTCTTTCTAATTGACAGATTCATATAGCTGTTGCCATCATGCCACGCTCACCTTCGTCAATATCAACTAGTGATCGAGTAGATTTCATCGCCTAAATTTTGATAAAATGATTTACCTGAATCACATACTAAGAACTAGGTTTAGTGGCAAGACTTAATCAAACATATGAGGATTAGGTAAATTTCTCAAACAAATTGTTTCCAACCCGAGGTAAGTAGGGGGAGTGTTGGATTGGTTTTAATTACAAATAGTGTAAATTGCATAGAAGCTAAGAAAATTTGAGGAATTCAATATTAAAAAGAGCCTAGCTTAGATTTACCCGATTCATTCTTTTCAACCTTGTTCAAGGGGTTTTCATTACTAAATTGCATTTATTGTCTTCACGTAACCAATTTAAGTAGATAAGCTAATTTAAATCGTCATGAGAATCAAACTAGCTTTACCTGAAAGGATAAAAAACATACCAAGTCGAATAAACCTAATTGCATTAAATTTAAAGAAAGTTAGGGTGAATAATTAGCTTCTATGCGTCTAGCTGATTATTCAATGGTTCCATTCTAAGTTGATTAGAACAATGCTCAAATGAATTTTCTAGGAAGCTATTCTAATTTATTGCTTCACACAATTATCATGCAAGCAAGAAACTAACATAAAAATCAAGCAAATATCATATGGTCCACAAGTTTCCACAATATCACTAACAATCATTTGATTTAGAATTGAAATCTGAAAATATGACAATTTAGCTCAAATGTTCACAAAAGCCAATAAATTTTCTGAAATCCTAAGAATCCAAGCTATAGTAGAGTACCTTAGCCCATCCTCGACATGTCGAGCAATAGAGAGGCGTTGGAGTGCATAAACTAAACTAAAAAGGGAAGAAAATTAGAGAGAAATCATGGAAAGGACGGGTGAAATTGAAGGTCCTTTGACCTATGCGACAAATTTCTTATTTAAGAAATCATAACGAAGCTAGGACAATTGGGACAATGTTGTGACGTTAAAGAAAAATCATGCGCTTGTCAGGTTCAGAGTAGCCAAGTCTACTAATAATGTTAGCGAACTAGAACACTTGAGTAACCAAGCTCTGCATAGAGAGGATGGTGATCTTCTGATTCTGCTTCAACTACCAATAGTGTCAGGTAGGTTGTTTACTATATCCTCCAATGGCATGCTAGAGCTACTATGCCCTTTCCCACCTTGACCTTCGCCTCTCAAGCGATTATAATTGAAGGTCCTACCATCCTATTGATTTCTCGCATAGTTCACCTAAACAACAGGCTCCTAAGGTTATTGTCCTTATGCAAGAAATACATGTTTAATAAAAGTGGCCAATTCAACAAGTTCAGATCTAAACTCATTACCTTCTTATGACAATGTGAAGATATGGGGATTTACTCTCGAATTATTGACCATTAGTAGTTATGATGGAGATCAACTCTTTAGCCTCTCTAGTCTCGAAGTGTGTTGATGTAGATTCTCACCTGTAAGGCCATGAAAGATAGACAGTAAGTGAACTAACCTCATTTTCAACCCATAATTACCTGTAGTCTCAAGATAGGTAATGTAGAGTGCCTGCTCGGTTAGCTCAGGAGCAACAAGGTCCCTCAAAGTACACTTAAGCTCAGTCTCAACCATGTTCTAAAGCTCTTCACTCTCTAGCTTCTCTTCTTCATCATTTTTCCTCTCGTCTAAGCTCTGCAAAATATAACAAATAGTTTTGATCTTGGGAGGATCGAGTCATACAAAGAAAGAAAAATAAAGAATGATAAAAGTAGAAATCTCTTCGAAAAGAGAAATTAAGGCACTCCTCAACAACGATGCCAATTTGATCAACTAGATTTCATTACCCAAATTTAGATAAAATGATGTAATTGAATCATATACCAAGAAATAATCTTAGTTGCAAGTCTAGTTCGAACACATCAAGCATGCAAATTTCTCAAACAAATGGTTTCCAACCAGAGGTAACTGAAGGAGGGGGAGGGGGGTTGGATTGTTTTCAATTGCAAATACTATATATTGCATAAAAGTAAATTTTAGGAATTTGATATTAAAAAAAGTCTAATTTGGATTTATCGATTCGTTCTACTCAAGTCATTTGCTCAAAGGGTTTTCATTACTAAATTAAATTTATTGACTTCATCTAATCAACATAAGTAAGTAAACTAATTAAATCGCCTTAAGAATCACACTAGCTTAATTAAAAAGGATGAAAATCATACCAAGTCGAACCAGACCTAATTACATCAAGATTTAGGGAAAGTTAGGGTGAATAATTAACTTCAATTCGTCTAGCTAATTATTCAATGGTTTGAACTCTAAGTTGATTAGAACAATGCTCAAATGAATTTGCTAGCAAGCTAATCTAATTTACTTCATACAATTATCATGCAACCAAGATACTTACGTAACAATCAAGCAAACATCATATAGTCCACAAGCGTCCACAATATGACTATCGTCAATCATTTGATTTAGAATTGATATATGACAATATGAAAATTTAGTTCAAACTCTTAAAAACGCCAAGAAATATAATAAAATCCTAAAAATATAAGCTAGAATAGAGTAGTTTAGCCCATACAAGACATGCATAGTAATGGAGAGATGCTCAAGCGCATAAGCATAACTGAAAAATGAAGAAAATTAGAGATAAATAATGAAAAGAAAATTTGAAATCAGAATTTCTTTGACCTAGGCGGAAGATTTCTTATTTAAGAAATCGTAATGACGACATGACGTTAGGGACAATGTCACGACAGTGACGAAAAATCATACACACATTAGGGTCGAAATACTGTGACGAGCTAAGGCAGTGCTACTACACCGTGTACTTTTTACAAGTGCAATGTCATGCACAACACCATATAGCACTACAACGGTACAAGGTAGAGGTCAATTTGGCCTCTTTTCTTCATGTTTTGTCTTGGTTAATGCCTCTTAACTTCAATTTTAACCAATTAAGCTCCAATTTGACATCGATACCAAATTCTACCTTTAGTTTGGTCAAAACCTACAAAATTGCAAAATAGGTATGTAAAATCATAAATATTTCGAATTAAGATAGTAGATAGCACATTTTTGGTGTTATCAACTAGCAACTAGATTTATACTGGAGCTCGGTTTGGGTAAGTATTTAGTATTGTTCTGTCAAATCTATAGTATTCCTAGATTACCCACTTCATTTTAACTCCTACTGATTGATAGCCCTTGCAGTTTAATCCTTAGATTAGAGTTTGAAGTTCGTTTGTGAGACAGGAAGTGTGTAAAAGCTTATTTTGATTGTGTTGTGGTAATTTTCATTCATATTTTGTCTCATCTGTGATTACTCATCACATGTCAACTTGAGAATTGTTATTTTAAGCATAGATTTGACTCTTGGAAGCATATATAGCCGTTGTTAGCAATTTAAGAGCTCAAGTCATCAAATTATCGTAAGTGTTGAGGTTTAAACTTTTATAGCTTGAGTTAGTTACCAATGATATTTGAAGAGTCTAACTTGGTTGTTTACTGTATTTTGAACCAAGGTAAGTAACTACATTATTGAAATGCTTAGAATAAGTTGGGATCTATGTGCTAATAGGATAAACCATGCATGAAATCTATGTCATGTTATTGGTTGCATATGTGTGCATATGTATTATATATGTTTGATGACTATACTGGATATGTTGGATAACCATGTTGAAAGGTAATAATTGATGATCATGATGAGAAACATAAGAACCATGTTTCTGCCATTATATGAGATAGATAGTACATAAATCATCTAATGGTTACATAGACCATGATCTAGAATTTAGTGAAAAAAAAAAAAATCATGAACTTTGTTGCTTTTACTCATTGATAAGGGGATCTATGTTGCATTTCATGAAACATGACTATGATTGATAGACCTCATGCATTTGTATGCTTCACAAAATTTATGAACAGGTCATGATCATTACCCTTAAAGAAAAATTTCATGTACATTTTGAAGAACCAAAGTATTGTACTTGAGGTCTAACTTTGCTATTTGAAGCCAATATTCGAATAGTCGAGTTCACCTTGAGAGGATGCTAGTAATATACTTCATGTTAAGAGAGGAAAAAAGAGGAACAGAAGTGTTATACCTATGGTTTGACTCGGCTATTCGAAGCCAACATAAGAATGGTCGGGCTCATCTTGAGAGGATACTAGTAATACTTCATGTTGGAAAAGGAAAAGAGGAACAAAAGGGAGTAATTATTCATGTAAGGCCTTAAGAGGAAACTAAACTATGTTAGATGAGAGGAATAGGTCGTCCCAATAGAAAAGACATGAACCATGACGTATGTGTTTGCATAAGTCAAACCCCAGTAATGAAGTTACTTATTGAGTATTTTAAATACTTTAATCTTTCCATGAATTTTCTTTTCAGATAAAGGCAAGGGCATGCACGATTGATGGAGAATTACTAATTAGCCATGGAGAAAGAAATTGAAACTCATGAAAACATGTCTCAGTTATTTTCCGCTTTGAATTCTCTTTAATGTATGAAACTTCTTTTGAGGTCGCTTGTGTTTTGTTTTCAGCAAGAAGTAAAACTTTGAATATGTGTGGTTTTCATTGTTAAAATAGGGATCCCTTTTGGTTTTGAGAACATTTGAAGATATTTTCAACTTTATGTTTTTATTTTTTAAAATGTGGTTTAGAATGATCGTCTTCTTTAGGTCTCCATTTCATGCATGAAGTGAATACCATTTTTGTGTTCTTATATGTATAAAATAGTTAGGTCTTTACAATATTTCTTTACATATTTATATTATTCTGTAAACTTAATCTGCTGTGATGTTTTTCTTCTTCATTGGTTTGTCGATTTATTTTGAAGATATTTTCCTTTGCTTTATTGTGCTATTTAAGCTCAAGAAGCATTTGTTGCTTTGGTTGCCACACATATTGTTTTGCATGTTCTTCCATTGAAAGTTTGATAGAGTGTTGTGTTTGAAGTAAATGACTTTCTGTGAGTATGACTTTAAATCTTGTGAGTAGTTTCTGTTAGTGATTGCATTAATCCCAAGATATACTACAGTACTTTAGAGAAAACCTAAAGTTGATTCGATTGAGAAGGTTTTCTCATTCTTAGGGGGAACCTATGGTTTCTATTATGTGAAGGGAGTTCACAAAGAGAAGAAAGAAAGATTCAAAATAGTGAGAGGGAGTCCCAAAAGCTTAGGGAGAGCCTAAGTTCTTCACCACAAATAATCAAATACTTAGGCGAGCCTATGTTTGGAAGAAAAGGACTTTTACATCTTAGAGAAGCTTAAGTGTTCAATGAGTTACGCTTTACTATTTTCACTGTAATTTTTGAGTACTTACAGATACGTACAACATTTAATAAATTGACTCAACTATATTAGAGGATTATGTTATGACTACTTGATAGAACGATTTTTGGTAGGTTGTTTAAAGAATAAGAAATGTATACATGAATTGGTAACTATAGCATAAAATATAATCGAATGAATGCAACAATGTACATGCAATAGGAAAATGGATTATACAAAAGAATTGGGTATAAGGAATCTCTACCTAACTTAACGACATTGTAAATTGTATACTGGAAGTTGGGGTCGTGTACAAAGGAAAATTGGTAACTCAAAGTAAAATTATGAAAGATTTCATTAAAATCAAATATTAAAATATACTAATACAATAATTTCTAAATTTAGATTCCCAATACAGTTTTAATTTAAGTATTTTGTATGATATTGTTGTCGTAGCCCTCACATTTTCATTTTCGTTATTCTCACTCTTTTATTAATTCAATTTGAACCTAGCGCCACGTTCGAGTTGGACTGAGGTTGAATCTATTTTGATTCTTTCTAACTTATTCTAAGTCTAAAAACTCGAAAAAAAAAAAGGGAAATGAGATTAGTCAGAGATGTTTGATTCTTTTTTAATGAAGTTCTTGATAAGCACTTGAAACCAATAAAACAAAGAAATTAGTAACTTCAAGAATCTATAAGAATTGTAGTAGGGGGATGATTGTAAAAAATTGAAAAAAAGAGAAGAAAATAAAAAAGTCTTAATCTTTGGAAAATGAGCAATTGAGTTGTAAGCATGAAATTAAGAAATGAAAGGAAAGTGTTTTCCCTCCATTAAAAAAGTAGGGAATTCGGATTTTAATCATTGAAACAAAAGTATATTTGCATTCAATTTGATCCTCAATCAATTGGTTTTTTTGGACCAATTGCCCTTTGTTCAAGATTCATACTAATTAATGCAATTAGGTATCCATCTTAGTGGTTTAAATAAAATTACATTAAATTTCATTAAGATCAAGAGTTTCGAATTGAGACTTTTTGAAGCAGGATAGCCATTATCTTTAAAAAGATTCATCGCAACATTCTCAAATTAACAATCAAGGGCAAATTCAAAGGATACTAAATTATGCTAAAGAATTCATTCCAAGGTCGTTAACATTCAAGTTTTAACAATCAGTTTTACATTTCTAGAGATTAATAAAATTATTGGGTGATCAAGCAAATGCATAAAAGATTTTTTTTATTAAAAATCAAGAAAGGAAAAGGCCCAAAGATCAAATTGATATGCAAAATTAAACAAAGAATTTCATATAATTAAAATGAAAGTACCCAATTACTCAAGAATTACCTTAGCACATCATTGAAATTGAAGATACAAAGGAGATTTATGGGGAAATGAAGTCATTCTTACGGAAAAAATAAAAGAGATACCACTAGTGAAGTGAAATTAGAGATTTAAAGGGCTAATTGGTAGTTATTTGGGCATAGATGCGTCGAGACACGGGACTCATTTCCATTAAAATACTTCAGAGCGTTGTGATGCTGTGAGAGAGCGTCGCGACACTTACCTATTTTCCGCAATGGTGTCGCGGGGCTTGGTTTAAGCACTACGATACTCAAAGATTTGAATATCTTGATTTTCAAAAGCCATCCCACGACACTCCAGGATGCGCCTCTTCTGAAAATTACCAAAATACCCCTAAAGCTTGTTTTGGCCCGTTTTTGCTCGTTTTAGCTCCATTTTCAGTGATTCTCGTCATGTTGGCCTTGATAAGATGTCTATATTATTGTTCAATCTAAAAATATAAGTTTAGTATATATATGTAATGATGGGGGAATAGTTAGTTGCTAAAAATCACTAAAAATATAGCCCTAACACTACTTAAATTAAAACTAAAAAATATATCACTCTGCTCAATATATTTTGTAATAACACATGTTAAACAAGCTAACATGTAGTCTAATAAAGAACATAAATGGAAAACAAGAACAGACAAATAAAGAAATAACCAACCCCTTCGAAGAGACTATAATTCTTTCCCTAAAAGCTTATAACAACTTTTTACCAAAATAAAACCCAAATCATTCTTTATTTATACCATCAACCTAGTGGGACCCTTAGCTATTTCCATCCTTTCCATTGGCCTCTCCAATAGCAATAACATGTGTGTTTCCTTTCTTGTCCTTCATTTTATATGTACAAAGAATTGGAAGTTTAAGGATACCAACTTCAATTGCATCTTATCCTTAGGGTGGAAAGAAGGAAATTGTTGATTCATGAGATGTACTTACTTCCAATTAGCCTCCTTGTTCAGTAGCTCCCTCCATTTCATTAGCTCACTTGTTACCCACAATTTCTTTGTTCCATCTCACTCCTATCACATTTTTTTGGCCTTAATTATACTCAAATTCCTTCATTAAAGTTGGGGAAAAGTGTTGGTCTTACTGAGTTTGACCCAACTTTATTTTAAGTTGAGATACATAGAAAACATTATTGTTCATTGCTTCGGGTGGTAATTTTAAATGATAGACTACCTTTCCTATTTTTTAGTGATACGATAGAGACCATAGAACTTTGATGACTACTTTTCACATCTTTTTCTAGCTAGCGAACCTTGTCGGTATGATCTCAATTTCAGATACACTTCGATGCCCACTTGGAAGTTCAATTCTCTCCGATGTAAATCAGCCTATCTTTTTTTTCGGTTATGAGTAACCACCATATTTTCTTTTCAATGCATTAATAGTCATATCCCTGTCTAATAATGCTTATTCTACACTATTATTTATTTTTTTTCGGTTTCCATAAGCAATCAGAGGAAGCGGGGGTTAACTATAAACCACTTGAAAATGAGATATTTTTTATGAAGCATGGAAGGTAGTATTATACCACAATTTTTCCCAAGGTATACATTTGTTCCATTTCGTCAGTTGCCCATTATATAAGCACCTTAAGTATGTCTTCAAAAATTGATGCACCCTATCTATTTGAATCGTTGGTTTATAGATGGTATGTTGTGCTTCTTTCTAACAAAGTCCCCATCACTGCAAACAACTCCTTTAAAAAAACTACTTAAGAAGATTTTGTCACTATCAATGATTATCGATTTTGGGATCCCATGCATACTTACCACCTTATCAATAAACACATTCGAAACTTGTTCAGATGTGAACGAATGTTGAGAAAAATAAAGTGGCCAAATTTACTCAATTGGTCCATCACCACCATAATAGAGTCATATTCTCCTCAATTCAGGCAATCCTCTATGAAATCCATGGTCTAATCTTCTTGTATTAACTCTAGTAATGATAAAGGCTGAAGGAGTTTAATTTATGACAATGATTAGAGTTATTTTGTTGACATTTTTCACATTGTTGGATGCACTTTTCCACAAATGTTTTCATTCTTAACCAATGAAGCTCCCCGATCAATCTTTTATAAGTTCTTAAAAATCTGGAGTACCCTCCTAGCATCGAATCTTGATATGTATGTAATAAAAATGGTATAAGTGATGAAGTGATAATGATAATCTTCTCTTGTATAGTAGTCGGTTGTTACTCCATTGAAACTTTGGTTTTCCCTCCGAATTCTCCTTCGTACATCAATAATATTTTGAAATTCTTCATCTTCTTCCACTTTTTTACAGTAGTTGCAACATCCACTAGGCTTGAAGTTAACAAGACCAATAACTCGATCGAGCAATTAACTCGAGAACGAGCATCTCCTACCTTGTTTTGAAGATCTGACTCATACAAAAATTTGAAATTGTATCCAAGCAACTTTGTCAACCATATTTTAAACTGAGGTTGTGTGACACCCCCTCCACCTACTCTCAACCTAAAAGGCGACGTGAAGCCAACGAATACTATTCTCCTACTAACGTTACCTGCTGACCCTACTAAAACCAAAACTAAACTAAAATGAAACACAACACACAAAAAAAATAAAAACAAACTTTATATAAATACGTAGTAAAACTCATGCTTACAACAACCAACACGAGTCTAAAACTGATACTTTGAAAGACACTAGCAGATAGGCAATCAAAGTCAGGCCTCGGGTCCACAATCTCTACCTGGAAAGTAATAAAAACATTTTTGAACTAAAAGTCAATGAATGACTATTTTTAAAACCAAACTCAAACATATACTTTTCAAAGCAAAGCAAAGTAAACATAGTTTCTAAACTCAAACACCTATCTTAAACATTCTCCTTTATTTGCTATACCATAAATCTTTGTATATCTACAGACGAAAATCTAGGAGTCAATAAAGCTCTAGTCAATAAAGCTCTATCTTGTGATGCAATACTTAAGAGACAAAAAACCTAGGCAATCAATAATGCTCTATCACATGATACTACTATGAGATGAAAAATCTAGGCATCCGTAGAGGCCTTCATCTCTAACCTAGTCTCAGAGATGCCCTCATCCAAAGGACCTTTGTGCACAAGAAAATATCCCCCGAAAGGTTACTATATATCTCACAAAATATCTCAGATATAGACTAAAACATGCTAAAACATTTCATATTGTGAGATCATAATTCCAATCTCAAATAGCATGTTATAAATAACTCTTGCATTCCGCAAAGCATAAGTTTCTAAATCAAACTTTGCTAAAATAATCTTTAAACTCAAGTAATTAGCACAAACACGCTTTTATCTTTCTGACAAACTTATGCTTTGTAAATCAATATATAAAGTTTAGCTTAAACATTAATCTCAAAGCATGCTTTAAACATCAACTTAGTAAAACATGTTTAGAAATCAATTTGAAATTCATTTTGTTACTCATAGATGGATGCTAATTCCTTAGCCTATACATTTTCCTAATTTCATCTTGCCCTGAAATTAGAGAATTTAAACCCATTTTATCTTCTAAAATTAAAAAATATCAAAACTTAGCTCGAAATCTCAAAAACACCAAAAAAACCTAAAAAAATGGTGTCATGACACAGCTGGCCATTAGGCATAAGCGGCAGACAGCACGCGCATGTGCACAAGCCCTCTGAACGTTAGGTCGTGAGCTTGCCTCGCATGCTTAGCATGTTGTGTGCCTTGGTCGAATGATGTCACGTCGCGCCTCTTTGGCAAACCTCTGCATATCTTTGCACCTCATCTCGCGCGTGTCCAAACTTCCTCGTCCAGATGGCTTATCGCACGATCTAGGCGATACCATCTGTCGCCTAGCTATTTGTTGGTCGTGACACGTGTCCACTTAAAAAAATAACATCTTTACCTTTGAAACACATGCACACCAAGACTTTCACGTCTTGATGCTCTAGCCACCTTAAAGCCTACTCAAAAAACTATGAATTTTCCAAAAAATTACTTTCAACTTCCAACACTCATAACTTTTAAGCTAGCCATCAAAATTAAGCAATTCCTTCTTCAAACTTACTTAGAATAATCTTACCTTTCTTACCTCCAAATTTTAGCTTCAAATGATAAGGGATCCAATCTATAGCCTCCAAAGACCTCACACTGCTCAAATTTCTCCAAATTCTAAACTTTCACTATTCTTTAAACTCAAACACAACATTCCTCGCCTCTCCTTTGTTTGGAAGCCTTACTCTAGAAAATAAACCCATTTAGAAAGATGTTGCAATATGTTTGAGGGAAAACACACAAGAAAATTGTGAGCTCTCTTCAAATGAACTAACTTCATCTTAACTGTCTTTGCTTGAACTGCCTTTGCTTGAACGTCTTTGCTTGAATGTCTTTTCATGTTTTGAGCACTTGTCCTCCTCTCAACTGCCTTTGTTTGAATGTCTAAGGTCCTTCCCAAATGACTAACATCTAAACTTCTTACCGGAAGCCTTCAACCAAGCCTCCTTCTTAACCAAGCTTGCCTTCAATGCCTAGGCTCCTTGCCTATGTGTGTCTTGACCGCCTAGGACAATCTTCTAGAAGGTTCTCTCTCCCAAACAAGCACAAAATTTTACCTTGGCTCCTAGACATACCCTTTAGAGATTTTCAACACCACTTGGCTGCCTAGCATGCTCATCACACCTAACTTCTCACACTTGAGCCAAAAATCACTAATCTTCTCTTCTCTTCTTCAGTTGACTGTCAACTCCCTTCACCTTAAAACTTAGGATTTCATTTGACGTGGTTACCTAATCACATAAACAACTGAACAACATTAAACTTGGCTTTCTTAAATCACTTATATATTATTAAGAACAATGAGATTTAATTAGGGTTTACAGCCTGGACCTCTCTTTAATCAATGAGGAATTTTGAAGCTTTTTGGTTTGAGATTATCTTGAATTTCCTTCCTAACAAGTAGTGTCTCCACTTTTGAACTACCAAACCACATCCATTAATTCCCTCTCATAGATGGACTTTGTTTGCGCTCGAGGAGCAAGTTTCGGCTTCCAAGTCCTGTCCAATAACTTGTCTGGTACACTAATTGAATTTTCATTTTTAATAATACAAATCCAATCTTCTATTTGTTTATTGTTCGGGTGATAGTAGCAAACTGCAGGCTATAGAGACCCCCTTGCCTAAAAGAAAGAAAGGAAGAGCTACTCTTTGACTTATGCAATTAGTATGACGCCTATTTATCTCGTAGTCTTGGAGTGAAGACTTTAATCAAGGGAGCACTCATCTCGCATTCTTTGATGAAAGATAATGATTCACTCATCAAGCACCTTAGGTCGCCAAACTACAACGAGAGTTTCATCTTTCAGCTGCACTAGTCACGTAGGAGGATTGGACCAAGCCGAGTAAAAACGGCTTTGATACTGAAATAACAACTGGTTTCAAATTCTGCAACAAAATCGCTCTCAAGTTGTACACTGTTGCATCAATTCCAATGACAAATAGTAACAAGAAATCTGGAAAAGGTGGCTGGTATCGATACCATAGCATGTTTCAAGGCTTCAAAAGCTGCGGTAGCTTCATTCTTCCAACATAAAGTGTTCTTCTGTAGGATTTTTGTAAGGAGCCAAAATCTCTCTATATTGTTCAACAATGCATCAGTAATAACTAGTTAAGCCCAAGAATCCTTTGAATTCTAAGATATCCTTGGGTTGAGGCTAATTCACTATAGCTTTCACCTTTTCCCCATCAGCTTCTACCGTTTCACTTGCAATCCAATGCCTCAAGTATTGTATTCTTGAGTGACCAAACAAACGTTTCTTTCTATTGGAAAATAACTCATAATCTTTCATAATAGTAAACACCACTCTCAAGTGCATCTAATGTTTAGTAGTATCAGGTTATACACTAGAGTATCGTCAAAGAATACCAATACAAACCAATGAAGGAAAGGTTAGAAAACTTGATACATGAGAGATTGAAAGGAAGTGGGTGTGTTCATTAGACCAAACGACATGACCAAAAATTCATAATGACCTTATATCCAAAATTTGGTTATTTCGATATCCTCTTCTCCCTTTCTAATTTTGATATCCTTATGTGTCTAAAGGTAATTTTGAAAAAATGGTTACCCCATGAAGCTCATTGAGTAATCCTTCTATCATTGGAATAGGGAATTTATAGCCTATGGGGTTACTTGATCTAGTTTGCCGTAATCTACGCAAAAACATCATCTACCATCTTTCTTCTTGACTAGTAGTACCAGGCTCAAATATGGGCTCTGGTTAGAACGAAGTACTCTGGTCTGCAACATCTCCATGACCAGTTTCTCTTTCTCTCCTTTTTGTACGTACCCATACTTATATGGTCTAACATTGATTAGTTTCTGTCATTTGATCGTTAGAATCTGTATCTATATCTCTTCTTGGACGAAACTTTTTCAAGCTTGTGAATATATAAGAATTAGGGGTTCTCCCGGCGTATAATATGTAGGCAGAAATAACAAAAAGCATCGGGAACAGCTATCCCAATGCATAAGCATGTCAAACAAAACATTGGAGATAATAGGTCGAGGTAGGCAAAGTCGAAGCACAAATAGGACGATGTCGGCAATTGATTTTGCCTAATGCAGGGCATGCCAACTAATAGGAAACGTCAGGAAAAGAACTCTTTTGACATTCGGTCAACACATCACCAATAGGTTATTGCTGACGTTGGTGTCCATGTCGGCAATAGGGAACACTTGATGCGGTGTCATAAGAAATTAGGCCGACGTGGCATTAGCAAAATATACCACCCCCGACACACGAACAACATAGGAAAAATGTTTTTAAAATATTTTTTAATTTATTATTATTTATTTTTTTTGCTTTTAGGTGCTAATTTGATGTAAATACAATCAAATTTTGAAAACAACTAATGTAAAAATTTATTAAATAGCAAACCAAATTTATATTAAATTTAATTCAAATATTTAAAAGGTACACATCTGTAGGTTCAAAAATTACATGGAAAATAAAAACTAAAAACTAATTCTCCTAAGTCTCTCAACCTACAATGACATGAAATTAAATTTAGTTATATATCACCGATATGAAACTAAAGAACCTAAAAGTTGAAAAACACGTATCGCAATGGAATAAGGTCCTTTCTATGCCCGAGTCAGTTTTTCAATCATCTTTCTCATTTCTTCCATCTGTCAAGCACTTTCTTCGTGTCATTGCTCATGCAACTCTGACATTCTTTGTTGTTCTTCCATTAATTGTTGAGTGCTTTCAAGGTGAGCTTTTAGTTCAGTAACCTCCCTGTTGTGCATCTCATGCTCATATGATGAAGACGAGGAATTGTTAGCAACCTTTCGGGACGTTGGCCTAGGACCCCAACCAAGACCTTTTGAGTAGCCCTATTATCTACCCAAAACTGCCTCACATAACTCGTCCCTAGGGTGTGGTTGTGAACCCTCTAAGGTGAGCTAGAACAAGAGTTCCAGCATTTTATTTTGCAAAAAAATAAATTATTAAGTCAAACTAGTAAATTAAATGTACAAAATAAGAGAAAATAATTTCATAAACTTATACATTCGCATCTGCGGCCACTTGCGAAATGAACTGGCAACCCCGAGCGTGTGTTTCTCTAAACAACTCCACTAGATCGACTAGTTGACCTTGTTGTTCAATGAGCTCGTGCTATCATTGTAGAAATGACTTGGATCCACACTATGGTTATAGGGTTGCATCACTCTAGCAACCTTGTTGATCTTTGATTTCTCCTACATGCAAACAATCAAAATGTTACATACAAGAACAAAAATGAACTACCGTTAATGAACATTGAAAAATTTAAATCATTTGAAACTGTCGAGTAACGTAATGATTAGAGAGCAAGTGTCAATCTTCCACACGATTCCTCAATCTGGGGGTGAATTGGCACGTGTTTGTTCAGAATCATTGAACTACTTAAAATGGCGGTGATTGTCTCTCTTGAGCTCCTTCCAAGTGTTGAACATTTTATGCTCAACAAATCAAGTAAGTGTTGGATCTGCGAAATCAAATATGAATCAATGCTACAAAAGAAAAGTACACGCAGATTAGGTTTCTATTTATGTAGGTAATATATATGTACGGTAATTTAAAAACATACCAGTAAATCACCCATCACAAGCTTGATGTACTCTGGAGTAACTTCGGCCCACATAAGGAAGGAGACTTGGGATTGTAGTACTACACATTGGAAATGCACGTTTTAACGATTCTAATAACATATCGAATAATTTGTTACTCCAACTATTGAAAACCTTGACATGTATCAACGTAACCAAAAAGTTCAGGGATGAAAATTCTGAACAGCCGGGGTATAGCTCTCGTGCTTGGTTTAGTAACTCCTTAAATATGTTTGTCGTCTCCTGTTCTACACCACTATTAATCAACATATCATTCTCCAAACCTTCCTCCATTTCTTCTTCGTGTTGAATTGAAGCTTGTAAATCATGAAGCATACCCAACATTTCATTGTCTTCAGAAAAAGGGTTATTGCTAGTTCTTTCATGGAAAGGGTCACTACTAGTTCCTTCATAAAAAGGGTCACTGCTAGTTCTTTCATAAAATCTTTCTATACTTCTATGCAAGTTCACTGACTCTCCATGAAACATCCAATCTGTATAGGGCGATATTATAATTGTCAATAGATGTCATTCCACACCCTCTATCGAGTCCCAATTTCAGTTCATACATCTCTTACACGGACACTTAATCCATCTGTACTGATCGACATGATACTTTCCAACCTCTAAAAATTAGAATACTCCCTCTCTATACTCAACCGAGAATTTATTCCTAAGTTTCATCCAACCCTTATCCATCGTTAAAGACCTATGACATAAATAGGTTGTATTAGTCTTATATTTCTCCTTTCAAATTCTCAAACTTACTTCGTGAATCTACACTTTACAAGTATCCAATATCCCAACTTTCAATACATCTAAGTTCAAACTAAAAAGGCTACTGTAACTGCACGATAGCCAGAACAACCTAATCGCATATTACTTCAATCTTTCCAAGCTACCTAACACTTGAAATTAACAAGCTTTAGAAGTTACCTAACACTGCAGACAAAAATTATAAACTACTAGTTAAAGGCTACCATAACTCTAACTAACACTTTAATTCCAACAACAAAGCAGAGTAACAAATAAAAAAACTACAGGCTACCATAACTGTAGGATAGCCACGACAAATCAATTAAAATTTTCAAATATTTAAACTATTTCAACAATTTCAAAATTTTTAATTTCAACAATTTAACAATTTCAATACATTTCAATATAATTTCAACTTGGTCTCCTTTCTAAAAATTACAATTAAATACATTTCAATATAATTTCAATACATCTTTCCAATTTATATATGCATTTTCATTCCTAAACTTCAAACAATTTCACTGCGTATAAACATAAATTTCAACAATTTCAACCCTAAATGTATAACAAATTTCAATATACATTTTATACATACAATTTAATTCATAAACTTCCAACAATTTCAATATATTTAAACATACATTGTAACAATTCTAACTTTATTCATGCAAACAAATTCAATATAAATTTAAAACATACATTTATTCAACTTAGAAAAAAAAGTATCTTTAACGGAATGTCGAGACAGTGGCGGAATGCAATTACGAGGGGAGGACGGTGGATGACGGACAGTGACGACAACTCCCTCTCTCTCTCTCATTCTCTAACTCTTTCTATTATCTCTTTCATTGTGATTCTATGTTCTGTGAGCACAGAACACTTATTAACAGGAGATAGCCCGAAGACGTCGCAATAACCCCTACAGCCGATGTCATAATTGAAAATGTCTTAATTAGTTGGACTCATTCCCAACGTTTCTCATATGGCGTTGGGAAAATTTTGAAATAATTATTTAAACGTTACATTTTCTCGGACGTGGTCAATGCTAGCGTTGGCCTTAGTAAGAAAATTCTCGATGCCATGCAGGTACACATCGGAGAAACCTAAAATTTAAATAATAACATACCTTTTTCCCAACGCCAAAATCTTCCACGTCGGGCGTAGCTAGGGAGTCACTGACACATACTTGCTTTGATCGAGGAAAAGATATATTATTATTTAAATTTCAAGTTTCCCCGATGTATACATGTATGGCGTTGGGCAAGTAGTTAGTGGTTCCGATATCTTGAACACTAAGTCGTGATAGAAAACCATTGCCAACACAGAGTTTATGGCATTGGCGTAGCATCTCTTTCCCGACTTTGTCTTTCCCAGCGCACAAAACTGTGTCAGAAGAGCTCTGTTTTGTTGTAGTATGTCATCGTACGATTTTAATAATGATTGAATCATAAAAAATCCTTCTTCCTTATGCCTTTTGATGATTTTTTATTCTTCGTCCCCTCTTTTCTCTATCTCCAGATTTTGAAATTCAATCCAAAAATTTTTATCCTCCTTCTCCCATGTCTTAGTCAAGGTTTTTAAAGAACATTTTGTGGTAGTTAACGCGGGATCTCCCCTGATAATGATCAGTTCCTTCCCCATCACGAAAGCGATCATTTTGCTGGCAAGTGCACACCATAAAACCCATGGAGCATAACGATGGCATCCTAAGAATTACATCCATCTTACTCAGATTGATAATTAAGAGATCAACCTAAATAATCAGGTATGGTAATTTCACCTCAACCCTCTTGCACATTCCACCCCCTTTTATTTTCGTGTCATCCCTTATCGTAACTTCAAATTTCATCATTTTGGTCACTTTTAGCGTTAATTCCTCCACTGATTTCTTGTATATAAAATTATGTGACGCTCCGCTATCGATCGAAACAATAACACCTTTATAGTTTATTTCACCCTTCGGCTTGATCGTTCTCTTTTTGAAAATCCATTGATGGTACGAAGGAAAATCTCTATCCCCTCGGTAATCTCCATCATTTTCAATAAAACTGATTTAGCTTTAGCTTCAACTTCTTTGATCTCTTCAACCTCCTCAGACTCTTTGTCTTCGCTTAATATGACTAGCATCAACTCTAGATTTTTCCTTCCCTTAACAACGATGTTCAGGAGAATATTTCCCATTGCACCAGAAACGTAAACCCTTGTCAAGGTATGCTCGGAATTCCGTATCTGATAATCTTTCTATCGTCGACTTTCTTTTCACGTGGTTTCCTCAAATCAAAATAGTAATCTACCTTATTTGTGTTTCACCCCATTTGGTTCCTTTTTTTTTCTATGTATAGATTAGTGACCTTATTGGGTTGGACTAGGGTTTTCTTTTTACCGGGCCTATGGGATCCCCATTCACTTAAAATCGATTTTAAGGCTCTATTTTGATCATTAGCCAATTTTGCTTCCTTCTACACTCTTCCAATGTCTTAGGATGGTAGCTCATCACCTCCACTTGAAGTCTCATCTCTAATCTTATCAGAAACGCGACATCAGAATGCTTTCCACCATATCCGATAAGGGTGTCGAGTAGTTGAGAAATGTTTTTACATAATCAGCGTACGTTCTACCTTGTTTAATTCAAATCAATCGTGCTTCTAAACTTCCTTCCCCAGTAGGCTAAAATTGATTAAACATTCTATTTTTTAGGTCCTCCCATGATAACACCTTCTTCCAATTGTTAATTACTCCACTTGAACCAATTCACCTCATCTTAAGCGAAGCTCACCACTACAAATTTGACCTTCTTTGTTTTTGTTAAATCACTTATATAGAAAAAAAAATTAACTCGATAAGCCCCAAACTTTGGATTTTCTCCCACGAAAATGGGCATTTCTAATTTCTTATATTTGATTTTATTAGTCAAACCTTGATCGCCTCTACCGCTATCGTCTTCTTCCCTTTTTCCTTTCATATTCAGGCCAAACCCGTTGCAAGTACCAGATTCTTCCTTTTCCTGGTTATAAGCACTATTTTCAGCTAGCACTATTTCTCTCAACTTCATCAGCTAATCTTTCAACACTTTTGGTTAATTCCAAAAGTATTTTTTTCATATCTCTGACATCCCTCTCATTCTCGCTTCAACCTCTCCTTCGTTTATTTCTGTTCCATAGCACGTGTTCAACTTCAATATTTTAAGGCTCTAATATCAATTTGACGTACTCTTTAACTTAAAACTCAAAAGGATCTCAACAATGGCTAAAAAATAGAAACAACACCCTGCTCAATATATTTTACAATAACAACACAAGTTTAACCAGCCAAACTGTAGTTTAATGAAGAATATAAATGGAAATCAAGGGCAAACAAACAAATAAATAATCAGCTCCTTCAAGAAGGTTGAAATCCTATCTCTAAGAACTTACAACAACTTTTTACCAAAATCAAACCTAAAACATCAATACCCAAAACATTTTTTATTTATACCATCAACCTAGTGGGACCCTTAAGTTTTTCATCTTCTCCATTGACCTCTCTCATAGCAATAATACGTGAATTTCCCTTCTTGTCCCTCCTTTTATATGTATGAAGAATTGGAGGTTTAACAGATTATCTTCCCTAGACACATTGCTCCCAGACTAGGTATTGTTCATCGAACTGAGTTACCAGTTATTGTGTGTTATAGAAGTTTCTCTTTCTATTAGTTATTGTCTTTGTGTTATTGCTAGGGAATGTTGTATGACATCTCAAACTAGTGTGAATGAACCACTTTGCAAAATTTTAAGGTAGTTAAATAACATAATTGGAAAGTACTTTTTGAATTCTTTTTGCATTCTAGTGAACTTCAAGAGAGCTCAAAAACCATTTAAAAGGATGTAACAACAATGAGACGCACATAACTTTGATATTCCATAACTTTTGGGGAAAAAAAAAAGAAATTCTTAGAACATAATTTTTGTTTTACAAATTTTGGCATTTTGGTTAATAATTCAACTTTTTATTTGAGAATGATAAAATAAATTTAATTTTTAAAATCCAAATTATAAGCATCAACTATGTCTAAATACTTATCCAATAGTCTTAATTTGACTCATCTTATAAACAATATAATGTTTAGGTTTTGGCTATAATCATTTTGGCTGTCAAAAGTGCACAAACATAATCCGATTATTACATAATCTGTGTTGGCGACAAAACATAGATAACTAATGATTTCGAGAAAAAAAAAAAAAAGGAACTATTGACATTTTCTTTTCCTTAATGTTGATGGCTACTATTAATTATGTAGCGAATCCACGGCTGGCCATGCTTGAAAGATTTCAATTTCATGCTAATTAATTCTTAATTATCTTATAAAATCATATCCTTAATATAAGTCAAAATTAGCGTCTTAATTTCACTTGCAAATTATACGATCCATCTTTATATAAAACACACAATATTATTGTTAATTCTTTTTGGCTAAACCTAACCTTTAGAAAAGAAAAGGGTTTTAACTAACATGATCATAGAGGATCTCACCCACTAATCCTATGACTTCATGTTCATATTCTCGTTTATTTTTGTCCTTATGGGTTGATTATAATTATGATGAATAACGGATGTTTAATTTTATCTTTATAAAATTTATTCTCGGAACCTAAGTCTATATTTTTCTTTTAAAAGATCTTCGTAAGTAAACTTGGATAGGAGATTTAAACTCGAGACATCTTATCCTTGAGAATCTTTATGCTTATGTATTTATTTGGTTTTTGAATTTTTAAAATGTATTTAATGGAGAATTTTTGTGTAATAAGTTTTTAAAATTTTAATTGTGTTAATAGGTCCTTAAAATTTTTTAATGAATCTATTAAAATAGATTTAATTTTTTATGTATGACAAAACATTAAACTTTTAGTTTTGTGTTTGGTTGATCTATGAATTTTAAATTCTATTAAAGTTTGGTGACTAATTTTCATGATTTTGAAAATTTGAGAAGAAATAGGAATAAACCTTGAAAGTTTAGGAATCTAATAGGAGCAATACTTTAAGTACACCTAGATTGTATTTATATATTCGTGCAACTCCTTCCAATCATACAACAAATATATATATATATATATATAAGGTAGAAAATAGTTTATACATACATGCATGATAGACGACTATGATTGTATTTGAATAATTGAATACGTAGGTAGCACAACTATCAAATTACTTTTCAATAACATAACATAAACTAAAGTAGGGATGGATAAAGGGAAAAAATGAACACTATATGAATAGTATAGATTAAAATTAAACATATAGAGAAATGACACCTCATAATCTAATTACATTAATTGTTTTAGCATTTACAATATGGTTATCAATAATGATCATAATAACAATCTCTCCGCGTAGCACTGTTTTTTCTTTTTTCTTTTCTTTTCTACAAAGTTACATATATATATTATAAAGAGCCAAAGAAGAAAAAAAAAAGTATTAATAAAAGCAAACATACAATAAAGCAAGCCCCATTATAATGATAAAGAAAAGCACATTATAATGATAATTAGGAAAAATAAGAAGAAGGGAAAAAATAAAATAAAAAAGTGAAGGCAAAAGAGCGCACGCCTAAAGGGCTTAAAATTAATTAGCTAGCAAGACGACCACAAGGTCTCCCCCATGCTGTCGTGGTCAACCATGTCCATGGAAAAATAGGACTTGTTTGGCACCGGAATGTTCATCTTGCTGGAGGGCGAGGCGGTTTCCGATGAGTGGCCCATCGTTGGGTTGTAAGAGGATGACGGGATGTGGCGCATCCGCATGTGAACCACCTCCGCTTGCGCTATTGCTAGTTGTGTTTGCAAGAGATCAATCTGTTGTTGTAACGATGATATGGCTCCAACACAACCATACACGGGATCTCGTACCCTTGCGTTTGCCTCATACACCATCGAACTTACTGCATCGCTTCGTTGTTGTTCCGGTAGCTCCTGTTAATTGGGAATATACCTTATTGGAAATAATACGAAGAAACCTTACAATTTTTATAACATATATGGTCACTTTAACTTTCTATTGTCAATTAGATTTGAGATAGAAATGTTTACCAATATAGTATCATAGCCTAGAAAATTCGACAAATATTAAATTGAAGAATGGGAAATCCAAAAAAAAAACAATCTTGAAGGAGTTAGTTAAGAATCTTCTTTAAGTTGTCTCATAAGGCTATAGAGTTTGTATAGTAATAGTCTCATTTGGATTGTTTTAATTGGATACTTATTCAACAACGTTGTCTATTCATTCTCTTGACGAGTGGATTGAATTATATATTGATCGAGCAACCAAATATATTTTATTATTAGTTGTTACAAAATTTAGAAAAAATGTATATACCAACTATATTCACATTACATTTATATGAATAATGGACTTTAGATGTCATTATGATGTTAGAATGACACAAATAATATTGATTTTATATAGTAAAATAAATTTAAAAAAAAAAAAAATAGAATCTTACCTTTCTTCTTGGAGCTACCGAAAAAGAAAAAAAGAAAAAAAAAAGGTTCAGGTTGATATTGTAATTTCACGAAAAAGCTATAAGGCTAAAGTTGAGGAGATTAAATAATTAATGAAAACATAATTGAAATAATACTTTGGTTTCATTAAGTGTTAATTAACCAAAGGGTATAGTTAATTAAAGTATGGTTTGATTAATTATTAAGTACAAAATAAAACAATCCCTCTTTACTCTTTCATACGCTAAGGAATCTCCTGAATTGGTCTTCCAACCAATTTTAGGGTTTGCTTTTTCAAAAAGTAGAGACACACTTTCTTTTTCTTTTCTTTTCTTTTTTTCTTTTTTTTTTTTGGAAAAAAAGTGGGCTCCTCAACCGTAATTAACCACTATAACGGAAAATAAATAGAAGATACCTAACATTTACATTACCATCTTGTTTAATTATCCAATTTCAAATTGTAATTTGAAATGGATTTATAATAATTAGTGACTTATCGTCATGGTTCTAATTGGTTGAGTGTGTCGGTTTTGTAGTTGTTGAAAATTTTCTTTTGCCTTGAAAAAGTTAATATCATGGTAATTAAATTACTAATTAGTGTATGAAAGAGAGAGAAGGAGATGTTTAATCTTGTCGTGTGGCTTATTATCAAAGTGAAAAAAGCAAGAGAAAACGATGGAACACCAATGGAAAAATATCCTGTAATTTTTTTAAATGAAAAAAATTTATTTTTATAAAACCCTACTTTTTTTTCTCTCTCTCTTTTAAGTTATTGTGGGCTGTTTTGTCAATTTGTGTGTGGTTAGTAGGGATAATATGATAATATAGAATGGTTGGCTCCTCATTGGCTACAAATGATCTAACTCATTATTTTAATTAACCGCTAATTTGAGTTTACTGCAGTAGGTTAAGCCAAAATTCAAGTCTCTCTCACTTCTATAATAATCCAAACTTCCTTCAATCAAAAAGAAACTAGTTTAATTACATTACCAAATTAAACATAAGGGAGAAAGAAAATGAATCATTCAAAAGAAGAGAGAAACTAAACCAATGTGTATCTAAGGAATCATAATTTGAGTTACTAACCTGTAACATCTTGTTAACATTACTAGCTCCAAAGACCTTATGAACGCTAGCAAATTTATGAGGCTCGTCGGCGGGGAAGTAAGGGGCGAAAACGCAATCTTGAGCACATCTACGGCGAAGAAGCTTGCAAGCTGCACATGGTGAAAGAGATGTACCTTGTTTTCTTCCACTAATCTCCTTCATTTCTCTTTAAGAGAATGCAAATTGTGATAGTTTTAATAACGTAAGTATCAAATTTTGTGGTAAATTTGGGTTTGGAAATAAGAGTCTGGAGGTTTATTTTAGAAGTAGAAGAAAAGAGAAAGGAAAAGTAGGGAGCGATGAGGAAGAAGTTGGAAGATGTTATATAGAGAAGTGATGGCAAATCTTTAGAGGGACCTACTAAAGAAGAACCCTTTAGATTTTCCCCATATCACCAGAATAAATTTTTTAAAATAATTTTATTTATTTATTTATTTATTTATTTATTTATTTATTTATTTATTTATTTATTTATTATTATTATTATTATTTTGTTGAGAGAAGATCTTTCTTTTGCCCCACAATTATATTATGATATTTTGTCTCCTCTCCATTTTTCTTTCGCATCTTTTTCATACTCTCTTTTCTTTAATTATATTTGTGTAAAGTTATTCAACAATACCCACTTATTGCAAATTTTTGTTATTATTATTATTTGTAATTTGGGACATTTTAATACTAGACCACATGCTATGAATTATATCATAAATTAAATTAATCCTCTAGCTTCTTCTCTTTTTTCGTTTAAATATTAATTTAAACTTGTTGATTTGATGTCATTAAGCAACTAGATCCAATCCCATGGAATTTGATAAATAATAATGTTATATTTTTCATATGAATATAAATATGTTTTAATTTTGATTGGATTTTTTTAGAAAAAAAAATCCAAGGGTGTGTGTGTTGATCACTTCAGTTGTTCCTTTCAATAGATTTTTAGATGGGTGAGTTACTTATTTAAGAGCTTCTTATCACTATTTTTCATAAAAATGTTTGATCATTTAATTAGGACAAAGAATTTGTAGTTTAGTTTGAATATATGTTTTTTTAAATTTTTTTTATTATTTTATGTTTAGAAGTATACTTACTTATGGAATAATCTTAGCTATTAAAAATAATGGATATCTAAAATTGTTTTCTTGTAACTTACCTCATTCATAGGGTTCTTAGAAAGAAAAAGAGAGAATTTAGAGAGAGAAAAACTATATTTTTAAATTAAAAATAAATATTTATTTTTAAATATAACAAAATGAACTATGTTGTAAAATGAGGTAAAACAAGAATATGAAAAATAAAAAATATATATAATATTAATCTAATTTAAATTTTTTTTATGACTCTGTTGATCACAATACAACAAATAAATTTTCTTAAAATATTATTTTAGTTTTTATTCTTTTAAGCTCTTCAATTTTAGTCTTAATATCAAAATGTTTAATCTTAATCAACATACTTTATAAAAAAACTAATAATCATAAATCTAGTATCACTAAATCAAACCCAGTTCAGTTAAGTAATGATTGCTGATCGTTTCTAAAAAAAAGCTTTTATAAATTAGCATTTTCACTATAGTTTTTGATGAAAAATATATACACATATTATATTTTATTTTTATGAAAATCATTATTATCATTATTTAATTAGTCTTTGTTTATCGTGAGAACCTTAATTTTAGGAGTCTTTTAAAAAATATAACAAAACGATAAAATATTTATACTATATAGAACAATTTCGAAAATGGAAAAAGCTCACATGTCTACCATATAAAATATCAACCACGTCATTTGGTACACAATCATTTAATTTGGTTACACGATCATTTAGATTTGATCGTTTAAATTTATTTTTTGTACACGATCGTTTAGATTGGCTAAACAATTTTTTTGTAAGATTCTTTTAGTACACAATCGTTTAGATTTATCTACATGATCGTTTATGTTTTTGTACACGATCGTTTAGATTTGGTTACCCAAATAAACGACGTTTCTTTCTAGTTTTTTATATTTAGTACACGATTTTGAACAACGAAATAAAAATTAAAAAAAATAGATCTTTTATATTTGATATACGATCTTGAACAAAAAAAAAGACGATGGAACAAACGAAGATGGGAAGAAAGGAAAAAAAAGAGAGAAACGATGGAACGAAAAGGAAAAAAAATGAAATAACAAATCTGAAATATTAAAAAAGATGACTAATTTTATGGACTTTATTATATCATGCATAAATATTTTACTGTTTGTTATTTGTATGAAAAATTCCCTTAATTTTAAAGGATTAACTTTAAAATTGATTAAAATTAATGGATGAACAAACCCACCCATAAAGATTTTGAGATGGTGTCATAACTTAAAATTTGAGAATTAACAACAGCATTAAGTTTAAATTTAGGAAATCATATGATATTCCTAATTAAAATATTGAATGTAGATAAAAAAAAAAAATTAAAGGTTTTATATTTACGAGTCCCCCAACTTTTTTTAGTTTCTTATATAATAGGGTACGGAGTGGAAGGAAGTAAAGTTTGCTTGAAGTTGAAGCTAATTTGGTCGTTAATTAAACGTTAAATATAGGTTATAAAATGAAATTGGCCGGGACTTTTACATACATTTATTTGACAAAATAACAATTTAATTATATATTTATACAGAAGGAAAAGATACGAATGACAAGATTGGAATCCAAAATGACGAAAGAATCACACGTGCTAATTTTGGACTTTTCTCCTATAATTAATAAGATCCTATACTATATGCTATGTGATCTAATTGATGTTAATCCTAATTTTTGTTAATTGTCTTTGTTTTTCTTTTCTTTTATTTGTTTTTTTTAAGCAAGTTACATCATTTGGATTCGATTTTCTTCAATTTTTTTTGTTTACATTATTTTCAATATTTTATGATATCAAACCAATATGGTCCATTCTCTCCACTCTTTCAAATTTATGCATTTAATTATCTTATCTTCTTATTGGTCAAATGGAGCTCTAGTCGTCTTTAAAAAGAACTTGAAAATTATTGTTATTATTTTGTACTATATCAGCATATAATAAACTTTGTGTTGTAGCACTTTGGTAGAGCTAAGCGTCGTAGTAAGAAAAACTTGCAAAACAGAAGTACGATAAAAAAATTGGCTGAGTCGTAATAACCAAATTGGTATACGAACACTCGATAGATACTTGTTTGCTCGAAAAACTAAAAGATTGGGAAAAAGGAGAGCTCGAGAGAGAAATAAGAGACAGTCCAATAGTTGGGTATTTATGACAGTCAAAATGGAAAACAATTCAAAATAAATTTTTAGCAAAAAATTATTTTATTCATCACCTCACCACACAACGCTCAACCAGAAGGATAGCAGCGACGTGCGTGGAGATATCACAAACCCACTTTTTCCTATCTCCTCTCTTCTCCTCTCCCCTTCCAAAACTTAGGTACCCCTGGAGCCCAAACCCACATATGAATGTGTTGGTATTTAAAGAAGCTTCCACATTGATTTCTTAGAAATGTAGGATGTAGAAGAAGGTATCTCATTACTCTTTCTATAGCATTCCAGTGTTTTAGGCTAGGTATGTAAACCTACATAGTAACCCTACAACATTAACTATATCTGGCTTAGTGCAGTCAGCAGCATATCTCAGACTGCCTACGATGCTCACATACTCAAATTGATTAATATTGTCACCAGTGTCTTTGTACAACTTAACACTAGGATCATAAGGTGTAAGTAATTGTACTTCTTTAGAATCTTCTCTATGTAATGGGATTGATCCAAAAAAATTTCCTTTTCAGTTACAATGATTTTGATACCTAGGATTATATTAGCTTCTCCTAAGTCTTTCATATCAAAACTTGCACTCACCATTGATTTTACATCATTTATGACATGCAAGTTTGATTCAAAGATTAACATGTCATCTACATATAAACATATGATAGTATGTAAGTCATTCTCAAACTTATAGTAGATGCATTTATCACTTTCATTTACTTTAAACCCTTTAGACATGATTAGATTATCAAACTTTTCATATCACTGCTTATGAGCTTGTTTTATGTCATAAAGGGAATATCTAGCTTATAAACCTCATATTCTTGACCATGAACTATGAAACCTTCAAGCTGTTCTATATAGATCTCATCTTCTAAATCATCGTTTAGGAATGCAGTCTTAACATACATCTGATGTACTAAGAGATTGTTCAGGGTAGCTATAGAAATCAATACTCTAATTGAGTTAATTCTAGTCACTGATCATGTGTAAAAAAAAGTCTTGGTTTTCCCTTTGTCTAAAAGCTTTTGCTACTAGTCTAGCCTCTTATACTTATCTACTGATACATCAGGTTTGAGTTTCTTCCTCAAAAACCATTTACAACTTATTTCTTTGCAGCCAGTAGGTAGGTCAACTAGGTGCCAGGTCTTGTTTGATTCAAGAGAGTTCATTTCATCATTTATAGCTTCTTGCCATAAGTTGGCATCTACTAAGGATAAGGCTTTTGTTAGATGTTTAGGATCTCCTTCTACATTGTACATTTCGAAGTCTTCTCCAAAGTCTTTTGTGGTTCTCACTCTCTTGCTTCTTCTAAGTTCAGAATCTATTTTCTTATTTTGGGTTTGGATCCTAACTAAAAGTAAGTTACTAGTGTTGGAATTTATGTCCGGAAACTCGTACTTTGTTATTTGATTCAATAAAATTTATTATTGAATGCTATAATCTTAAAACTAATAAATTAAGGTCTCGAGGCTTTTTTACTGAGTTTGTCAATACACTTGAACTTTATGTAGAGACACAAACATGGATTAAGTTCGAGTTAATAGCCCAAATAGTCTATAGTATATGAATAAGGTTGGGGGCCTCATTCTGGAAAAACATTATGGATGCTGCCCGCTCCGTAGTTAGTACAAACAATGTAATCCTGAATCGTTCATGTAGAGACATGGGAGTGGGGACATCCTATGTAAATGGTTTGCATAAGACTGGAACCACGAAATAGTTACTTTTAGTTATAATGCTGTAAACTATATAAACTGACTATTTCAATTATGATGACCAAGGTAACTTGATCTTAATCCTGAGCTAACTATGAACTTCTGTTCATTCGGTAGTATCCTTAGATCTACATAGGTGAGGGCAGCTCATCATCGCTGGCCCAATAAGTCTCTCATTTCAGGGATAAGACCGAGTAGATAGCTAAGGACATAGGGTGCAAGACATAATTCACTTCTACCCACTTCTGGGATAGTAGATAGGTTCTTCCCTTAAGGACTGAATCCAAATCTTGAACAAGGGGCCCCACCTTTTCATTGGCTCGAGAAGGATTTAGGTTTATAGGTTGGACCTTAAACCAATTGTTCAATATGTAATCTCGGGGGTAAAACGGTATTTTGACCCAACCAAGATTACGAACAACCTATGAAGGATCAACTTACTCATCATGGTTATATCAGGTGGACAGAAATATATCTATAGTGAGCGGAGTGCAACTAAGAGTCTTTAGTGGAATGACTCGTTAGTTAACGAATATTGATTAAGCTTGGTCCAAAAGAGTTTAGTCAGTTAATCTCGAATCGTTGGAGTCCATGATCTATAGGTCCATTAGGTTCCCCTACTAGCTCATATGGATTCAACTAAGAATAAAAATGTTGAAGTAACTCAAATTGTTCGACCTAAAAAAAAAGAGAGAAATCGACAAATATATAAGATATAAGTCGGTAGATATAAACTTTAAGCTTTGTATTTAAACATGATTTAAATAAAACTTTGACCGAAATTTATATTCAAATATGATTTGAATTTTAGAAAAATGAATGCAGATTCAAACTCGGGAGATTAGAATTAGTCAAGACGGATAAAATAGCAAAAAGTCAAAAAGTTGACTTTTAACTAAGAAAAGTCAAAGTTTGACTTTGACTTAATTGGTCAAATGACCAAATTGTCCATTTGACTAATTTCTTAATTAACTAAAAGTTAGTGGGAAATGTGTTAGCTTATTGTGAATTAGAAGTCACTAATTCCATTAAATAGTTAATGGATTAATTAGGTGTTGAGATTTATATGAAATAATTTGCACGTAATTTGCATGTAGATTTTATATATAAACTTCTCATTACAGAATGAGAAGATGATGTTTTCCCATAAATTACCTAAACGATACACCTACCTCCATCCTTTCTCTCTAAAAGTTTTACTTCACAAAAACGAGTCCCACAACTCGATTCTTGGTCCTGAGATTAGTAGGTCAATATAGTGGTTGTCCTTGCTCGTGATCTTCAGGCAGAGAAAAAGTTTTGGATCGAAGAATAAGTTGAGAACTACAAAAGGTAAGTTCATCGTTTACCTTTTACATTCTTCGTTTAGGTCCATCGTTTAGTAGTTGCATGTTTATTTCTAAATTGTTTAGATGCATATAGAGTAAAACATGATCCTTTTCTTCTGTTGCTGCATGCTTTTTGATGTTTTTCCCTTCAACTAGAACTTGAGTCTCCACTAGTTTGACTATTTATGCCCCCATTATCTCTAGTTTTAAAGGAAAATCTATCTTCAAAGAAGTCTGCATTGTTTGAGTTTACGATTACCTTATTAGTCATAGAACCTATAGGCTTTACTATTTTCAGCATATCCTATAAAGACACATTCATAGGCTCTACTGACTAGTTTTCTTCTCTTAGAACAGAAATTCTAACATAGGTTAGGCAACCCCAAGTTCTAAGATAAGACAAGTTTGGTGTTTTATTCTTAAGGACTTTGTAAGGTGAAGTTGTGTTTTTTTATTTAGGAATCCTATTAATTAAGAACATACTTAATTGTCTTAATTATTTCACCTTACCAAGATGGTGCTGCTCCTAAATCAAGCAAGATAGCAACTACTAACTCAGTTAGAGTTCTATTCTTCCTTTCAGCTTTTCAATTCATTTTAGGAGAATAAGGCGCACTTTTTTGTGTATTATTCCTTTTGAGTTATAAAACTCATTAAAAGAAATTGAATCATATTCAGTTTCTCAATTACTACGAACTCTCTTTATTGTTTTATTAAACTGATTTTCTACTTTAGTTACAAACACCTTAAATAATGACAGTTATAATCTGTCATAAAATGTTTCATTCGTGACATTTATTCTATGTCATGAAAAACCACTTTTCGTGACAGTTTTTACAACTGTCATGAAATACTTTCCATGACTGTCGCATCAATGACTCTAAAAAACTGTCACGAAAGCTTTTAATGACAGAATTTAACTGTCATCGTAGGCCATTTTTCTACTAGTGAACATGACAAAAGCATCAGTTTTATTTTTAAGCAAGTAAAATAAAAGTAAAATCAGAACGAACATCTGTAAAGGTTATAAAATATCTTTTAATGTTCCTAGTCTACAAGCCTTTGAATTCACATATAAATCAGAATGAATTAATTCTATAGGTTAAATTACTTTAGTTATAGATTTATGTGAAGCCTTAGTTATCTTAGGACGACTACAACATGCATATTTTTCAAATTCATGCAAAAAGATAACTTAGGAATCAAGTTTAACCTACTCATGTTGCTAGTTAATCTTTTATTTATGTGACATGCCAAATATTAAAAGAAGACAAGTTCTTATTCATTTCTAAGTTCAGTTTGAACATGCCATCAGTTGCATATACCTTCCCTACAAATACATTGTTTTTAGTTAAGGTAAAGAGATCCAATCCTATTGTTTGAGTGAAGCCCGCTTTGTTGAGGAGATAGCCCGAGACCTAGTTCTTCCAAATTTCAAGAGTGTGCAAGACTTCATTCAGGAATAGTGTCTTGCCAGATGTGAACTTTAGTTCCACTTCCCCAATGTCAACTACTTTGGTTGCGTGGTGATCCTTAGAAGGATGCTTTTGTTCTTAGTTTCATTATATTTTTTTAAATAGCCTAAGGTCATGACAAACATGGCATGATGAACCAGTCTCTAGCCACCAACCTTCCGACCCCTCGATCACATTTATCTCTGTGATCATAGCTACTAAATCCTCTTTTATTGGGTTTGCCTGCATAGCAGGACGATTCTTGTTTCTACAATTTCTAGCTAAGTGTCCAGGTTTATTATAATTATAGCACATAATATGTACCATACTTCTAGACTGGGGTTTCTGAGAGTTCTTCAGGTTGTTGGGACCTCAGTTCTAAATCTTCACTTTGTTCCCTTTCGATCATGCTTATGGACAACGTTCACCTTTTTCTTTTAGTCATACTTATGGGTCTCCTCCTCAACCCTCAGTCGGTGGTTAGACTCTTCAGTAAAAACTCCTTTGTCTTGTACCTTAGAGTATCTTTAAAGTCCTTCCACAGTGAAGGTAACTTGTCAATATAATAACAGCAACTTGAAACTGCTCGTTAAGTGGCATACCTTTACTAATTATTTTATAAGCAATTTTATGCAACTCGTGAGTGATTGAGCCTCCACAGATCTATCGTTAGTCATTTGGTACCGAAAATATTGACTTACTACGCACTTCTTGGATTCGACCTCTTCGGTGTTGTACTTCTTTTTGCAATGCATCCCAGCTTCTTTCGCGGTAGACATGGTACTGTAGTAATCATAAAGCTCGTCAATAATTCCATTCAAAATTAGATTCTTACATATGAAGTCGGACTCTGTCCATGCAGCATGGTTTTAGATCTCCTCCTTAGTTGGATTTTCGATTGGAATTGTTGGTTCTTCAGTATTGCAAGCGTTGGGCAACCTTTTTCAAGGTTAAAAAGAACAACATCTTTTATTTCCAGCGCTTGAAATTTGCTCCTCCGAAGTAGAATGGTCAGTTAAGATCTGAGGTCATATGTCGCCTTGAATTATACCGGCCAGTACAGACAAAGAAAAGTCTTTAAATTTTTGTAGCACTTCAATGGAGAAAAGCGTCGTAGTAAAACAAATCTACAGAAAAAAAAAACCATGTTAATTATAATAAATTGGTTGAGTCATGGATATCGCTCTATTTAAGACGTTTCACAGCTCTGCTTGGATGTACAAACAGACATCACGTGCCCCGTCATCCATAGGATAAAACAATCTCTAATTCATCATATAGGAATTCCATTGGAACCGAATCAGTATACCAACACTTGATAGATACTTGTTTTCTCGGAAAACTAAAAGGAAACAAAATGGGAAAAAGGAGAGCTCGAGAGAAAATAAGAGAGCTTGAGATTATCGGTGGTGTGTCAAATGAGAAGAGAAGTGGGTATATATAGTGGATGAGGGAGGCTACCAATGGTAAGAAAACTAATGACGGTCAAGAAATGGTCTGATATTATGATGGTCAAAAACAGTCCAACGGTTGGATATTTATGACGGTCAAAATGAAACGATCCGACGATTGAAAAGCTCCAACAATCGGATATTTATGACGGTCAAAATGAAATGTCCATCGATTCAACGAAATTAAATCAACATTTGAAAACGATTCAACAAAAATTAACTACGTAATTAAATCAGTTTGAAAAATTTTCAAAATAAATTTTTAGCAATAATAACCGTAGGGTTGCTCATGTATGTTTTCTAAACTGCGAGGCTTGCCCTTCTTTCTGCAGAATTATCGACAAAGTTAGAGCTATATATGTTCATATTAACAAGTAATTTTTTTATTATAATTATTTTTATGTTGCTTGATGGTGATAGGAATAGATTATTTTAAACCTATGTGATGTTATATTAGAAAATGAAGCTTGTGATTCAAGAATATATATTGGAAATCACATAAGGTCTCATTGTGGGGGCAAAATGTTTTTTTTTTTTTTTTCCTTTTAAAAATGACATGAAAATTTTGTTCTTGTTAGGTTTGAAGATTTTCTAAGAAATTACAGATGGAGGCTAGTAATTGTTTTTTCTTTGTTGGGTAGTGATGTGAATTTTTGCTTAAATCCAAAAGGAAAATGTATTAATTAGGTTTTTTTTTTTTTTTTTTTTTGAAGAAATGTAGGTTCATGTTCTCTCTTATTTATTGGAGCAAACGCACAGTATGAGTCCAAATTGAAAAAAAGTAATATTGTGATCTAATAATGTTAATTAGTAGAAAATATTCACTAATTAATGAAAATATTTAGGTTAAATGCATGGAGGTTTGTCCCCTTTTTATTTTAACCTTGTATTTTATTTCCATTATAATTAAAGTAAAACAGAACAATCCCTGCATACTTATTGAAAAGTAATAAAAAAAATATATATATATATATATTATATATATATATATATAAAAAAAAACAACTTGACAAAAAATTAAGTGATATAAACTTGAAGCAGGCCGTAAATTTAAACAAATATTCAATTATTACATATTTCAAGTTTTTCAATGCTTTCAAATACCCTAAACTAAGTCTTTGCTTAATTTAACTTGTTTTTTATATAGGTTATTAACAATACTAATGCGCTTTTGATTTTTCAAATTAATTAATTTAATGATACAGGGAAGGTGAATGGAATAGAAGCTCCTCCATATCCTGTCTATTTGTATCCATTCTCTCGAAAATGTTCCATCATAAATTATATTTTTAAACTATGATATATTTTCAAACAATTATTTATATTTATTTTTTAACTATGATATATTTTCAAACAATAATTTATATTTCTATTATTTTAGTGAGGGTCATAGCCGAGGGTGTGTGTAAAAAGAGAATGGAGTTTGAAAGCCTTAAAATTGCATATGAAGTTGAAGCCTTTCCAATTTTTTTTTTTTTTAAGGAAGTCGTATATCGGGCTACACGATTTCTATATAGTCACGTTCCACGTGAAGGGTCAAACTGGTCAGATGCCAATATGTATTAATAGAAGTCGTGTACCTTCGAAAATCAAAATCCCTCATAAATTATAATATTTTTGTCAATATTTTTAAAAATCCACTGTATTCTTAAAAATACTCCTCAAATAACTAGTAAATTATTAAAATTTGTTAATTAGGAGTCATTAGTTTGAAATGGTTAAAATTATTATTTTTTATGTTTAGAGTTTAATGATTCAAAATTAATTTAATTGTTGTTTGATATTATGTCATTTTTATTTGAATATGATTTCATACCATCAAAATCAATTTTGAATTATTAAATAAAAATATTATTGTGTGCAATTATCAATCTAATAAAAATAAATTTAGTTATCTCAAAATCAATCTCACTCATAGTTTATTAATTTGCTACATAATCTGTCACGTCAATTTAAGAGAATTGAATTTTATAAACGATAGTGTACTTGTATCATTATCAAAAGTCAAAAATAGTGGGTACGTGTGATCTTCATCAAGTATTGATATGGATCATACTCTTTTTCCTTATGTTTTAGTTT